>NC_073696.1:117720650-117921810 GCF_029784165.1 Wyeomyia smithii | reverse complement strand
GGGAGCGGCTTTTGTGCTCTGTGCACCCTCTTGGTTCTATAGATCTCTTTGCTAACTTAGCTAACTAACCTGGAGACTGGCCGTTAGCTAACACTGGCGTGTCGGTGGTCAACCTGTCGCCTGTTTTGCAATTCTAAAACTATTTGAGAGGCGGCTGTACAAACCGCCCTCCAAATGTTTGGGTCTTTACACATCCTCCGAACTAGGTTGCCCGGAGTGGTGTCTGGCCCGCTCACTACCATCATGTCGCTCCGCGCATGCACAAAACGAGGGCACACGAAGAAGACATGCTCAGCAGTTTCTTCCGCATCCGCGCACTCGGGACACATGGGAGACCCCGCATGCCCGAATCTGTGTAGATACTGCCTGAAGCAACCATGACCTGACAGAATCTGTGTCAAGTGGAAGTTAACTTCTCCATGGCGCCTCCCGACCCATCCGGATACGTCCGGAATAAGTCGATGCGTCCATCTACCCTTTGCGGAATTGGACCATTCCTGCTGCCATCTGATCATCGAGAATGACCTTCTGGTGCCTCGTATACCCCTTGTGTCACGTTGATCGAAGCATTCTACATCCTCCTTGATGGCTATGCTGATAGGCATCATGCCGGACAGGACGCAGATTGCGTCGTATGACACTGTACGGTACGCGCTCACAACCCTCAGGCACATGAGCCTGTAGGTACTTTCCAGTTTTCGACGATGACTGTTGGTACCTAACGCTTTGGACCACGCTGGCCCACCATACCTAAGTATGGACGAAACCACGCTGGCAAGAAGTTTACGCTTGCTGCCATATACCGCTGAGCTATTGGACATCATTCGAGATAGTCCTGCAGCGGCCGTTGAAGCCCTCTTACAGGCATAGTCGACGTGACTCTTAAATGTGAGCTTATCGTCAACCATAACCCCCAAGAGCTTCAAGGAACGCCTTGAGGTAATGGTGCAGTCACCGACTCTGACCACCGCCTGTTGCTCTAATTTGCGGTTGTTCACAACCGTAACCTCCGTTTAATGGTACGCTAACTCCAGTTTCCTAGAGTGCATCCAGTCTTCGACCTTGCGTATGCAGTGCGCGGCCGTCAACTCGACCTCTTCGATCGACTCGCCGTAGACCTCTAGCGTGATGTCGTCTGCGAAACCGACGATCACAACCCCTACAGGGAACTTTAGTTTCAACACCCCGTCATACATGACATTCCACAGCACCGGGCCCAGGATGGAACCTTGCGGTACCCCTGCGGTGATTGGGACGCACTTCTGACCCTCCTCCGTGTTGTAAACTAGTACCCGATTATGGAAATAATTTTCCAAAATCTTGTACAACGACACCGGTACGTGGAGGCTCCTAAGCGCGAGCGCTATGGAGTCCCAACTGGCGCTATTGAATGCATTCTTCACGTCAAGCGTGACGATTGCGCAATAGCGAATGCCCCAACTCTTACGCTGGAGTGCTACCTCTGCCGTCTTGGTGACAGAGAGAATAGCATCCAGCGTGGATCTACCTTTCCGGAAGCCGAACTGGTTACTTGCCAGACCTTTTACACCCTCTGTGTACTTCACCAGTCTGTTGAGGATAATCCTCTCAAGCACCTTGCCCGTAGTGTCCAGCAGACAGATAGGTCTGTATGCCGATGGGTCCCCTGGCGGTTTCCCAGCCTTCGGCAACAGCACCAATCTCTGTCGCTTTCACCTGTCCGGAAAGAGGCAGTCATCCAGGCACTTCTGCATGACTGCTCGAAATAGATCGGGGGCCACTTTCATGGCCGTCCTGATGGCCAAGTTCGGGATTCCATCCGGTCCCGGTGCCTTGCTCACCTTTAGGGAGTTGGCGATCACGATGAGTTCCTCATTCGTAACCCTTACCTCCTCCACAACCTCTGCACGGCTGCCGACTCTCACGGATTGGATGCCCGGCAGGTTGGCCGACCATCCCTGGTCTGTGTCTGAGATACTGGAACGTCGGACGTGAGACTCAGCAACCGGAGGCCAAGGATTTGGCTCGTGTCGTGGAAAGAGTCCCTCGATGATACGCTCCAGCATCGCTGGTGATCGCTCTGCAGGCGCCAACACGCCTTTGGTCTTCGCCATTACAACTCTGTAGGCGTTGCCCCACGGATTCGTATTGGCACTCGCGCATAGCCTATCGAAGCAGGCCCTTTTGCTCGCCTTTATCGCACTTTTAAGCGCCGATCTTGCAGATCCGAATACTACACGACGCTCTACCCTCTGTGCATCGGTACGTGCACGTTGCAACATCCGTCTTGCACGGAGGCACGCGCTACGGAGGTCCGCTATCGCGTCGGTCCACCAGTATACCGGTGACTTACCATTCCTAGGTTGGCGGGTCCTAGGCATGGTGGCGTCGCACGCCCGCGATAATGTGGCAACTAATTGGTCAGCACTCGGGCGGAGCCAACTGCCCCCCTCGCGCTCTCTTCTCATTGCTTCTGCAAATACCTCGGCATCGAAATGCGATGTCTTCCACCCGCGGACGGTCGTAGTATTGGCTCTACCCGTCGCCTGCCGCCTCACGTTCTGGACTACGCTATAGCAGACCGACTGGTGGTCACTATAGGTGTAGCCATCGTCTACCCTCCAGTTCACGATCAGTCCTGGGCTGGAGAACGTCACGTCGATGATCGACTCCGCACCATTTCTGCTGAAAGTACACTTGGTTCCAACGTTGGCCAGATCTAGGTTGAGCTTTGCCAAAGCTTCCAACAAGATCTGACCCCTCCGGTTCGTGCGGCGGCTTCCCCACTCAACAGCCCAAGCGTTGAAGTCGCCCGCCACTACTAAGGGTGTTAGTCCCGTCAGCTCCATAGATAACAAATCGACCATCTGGGTGAACCTTTCGATAGACCAACGCGGCGGAGCATAACAACTGCAGTAGAACACTCCGTCCACCTTGGCAACCGCGTATCCTTCATTTGAGGTTGACACAACCTCCTGAACCGGGAACTTGCTGGTCGTGCATATGGCCGCCGTACTGGACTTATCTGCAACCCAATTACCGTTTCCGGGAGGAATGCAGTAGGGGTCCGATACGATTGCGATGTCCGACCGCGACTCAGACGCTGCTTGGTATAGCAGCTGCTGTGCCGCATAGCAATGGTTCAGGTTCAATTGTGTCACCCTCACGCCCGTGGTTTCGTGGCCGCCTTACCGGCTGGGCACCGATATATATATATGTATATATATATATATATATATATATATATATATATATATATATATATATATATATATATATATATATATATATATATATATATATATATATATATATATATATATATATATATATATATATATTTGGCAGAGCTGTATGCCACCACGGGTCGGTAATTGGCGATTACCGAAGGCCACGGAAGTGCTCACTGCTAGCAAGCAGTCCCGGACCATCAGCGGGAGCTAGCCTAGGTCGTGGCGAGATTCAGGCACTGGGCCGCTGAATTCTCGCAAAAGCCACACTGGCCGGAAGTAGCTCCGACGGAGCGAGTAGTGCCGCTCCCACCACCCAAATGCACTATACCGCCCATTGGGACTGATGCCAGTAATGTTCCCAATTACGGCAACTGGTCGCATCACTATAGGATAAGAGTCGGATTTCGTTTTCGTACCATGATTTTGGGCTGGCACCTGCGCCGAGCTCCCTTAGTAATGTCGTGTGATAACGGCTTGAAACGGCGAGAGTACAACCGGTGCAGGGGTCTCCGTCCCGTAAAACCTGGCAGGCCTTCCAGTACGTTCCGAGTCCATTGCCTGGTGGGAACCCGGCAGGAGTAGGATCAGATGTCTTTTCCTGACTTGCGCCGGTCGGGGGTGTCATAGTTGCCCATGAGGCGCTATGGCAGCCGCCCCTAGCCATGGCCTCACTGCTCCGGCATAGACTACCTTGGGACCATTTAGGCGACTACTCCATTATGGATAAGGATAGCGGCTGGTAGGGGGACCCAATAAACAAAAATGCAGCAAAACAAAACTCTGGAGATGGGGGCAGATGGGTTGGAAAACCCATTTGCGCGAGGTGGCATCCAGCGGTCTCCGCCTAGAAAAGTGGAGACGGATGCAGTGAAGGTCGCCTGCGAAGACGGTAAAGGCAGTACGCCTACCGGATCTACGCAAGACATCGCGGTGGCTGGTCCACAGCTATTAAAGGCGGTCGGAAGACAGCGGGACACGCTACCGAGGGTAGTGGCCCTGTCTGAGCAGCTCGATGCTATAATCGAGTTTGCGAAAAGTCGCAGCAATACAACGAAGTACTTGAAGCAGGCCCTCTACATGCTTCGGTCCTCCGTCGATGCTGCGAAAAAGGAGCATGCCGAGCTCGAAATGAAAGCTGCGGCTGCGGAGAAAGAGGAGACGAAGGTGACCGAGCTGGCGACGAAGTCGGTCCAAACGGACGCCAGCACGTTTGCGGCGGTTTTCGCGGCAGGACCAGCTGCCAAACGAACGCGACAGTCCCCGGGAGAGACGGCCCCCGGGGGCACCAAGAAGCGTTTAATCGCAAACAGCCCTCAGACCGGTGTAGGAGTGGCGCAAGCAACGCCCACGGTGGCAGCCAAGGAGCAGAAGGCTCCCGGTAACCCGTGGGTAACGGTTCCGGGAAGGAGTAGGAACCAAAAAGTGGTGGCCAAAAAACCGCACCCGGTTACAAATCCTGCGACGAAGAAAGTTAAAAATAAGGGCGACGCACTCATCCTTAAGACAGAAGAGTCAAAGTACTCGGAAGTCCTTAAGGCAATGAGAGGCGATGCGAAGCTCAAAGATCTGGGGGCAGATGTGCGTAGCATCCGCCGATCCCGCAAGGGAGAAATGATCGTCGAGCTCCGCAAGGAAGCCAGAAACAAGGGCCCAGCCTATCGGGCATTGGCCCAAGAGGCGCTTGGAGATAGAGTGCAGGTTCGGGCACTCACGTCGCAGGTAACCCTACAACTTAAATACCTGGACGAAGTCACCGAGGCATGCGAAGTCGTGGATGCCCTCAAGGAGCAGTGCGAAGTGGTTGTGGCACCAGAGGCAGTTCGACTGCGCAAAGGCCCAGTAGGAACCCAGACCGCCACTGTCAGGCTTCCGTCAGTAGACGCAAACCAGGCGCTAAAGGTAGCGAGGCTCAAAGTGGGCTGGTCAATGTGCCCACTCAGCATCTACCAGCCGCCGGAGGTCTGCTTTCGATGCTTCGAGCAAGGACACAAGTCCTTTAGCTGCAAGGGGCCTGACAGGAGCTCCTTATGCAGGCGGTGCGGTGCTGCAGGCCACAAAAGCAAAGACTGCGGAGAGCCCCCGAAGTGCTTGGCGTGCGCCGGGAAGCGTGACGCAAAGCACATAATGGGAGGCCCGAGGTGCACGGCCGGTAAGCCGACTAGCAAGCCACGGGCGCGAGAGTGACACAGCTAAATTTGAACCACTGCTTCGCGGCTCAGCAACTGCTATACCAAGCAGTCACTGAGTCGTTGTCGGACATCGCCATAATCTCGGACCCCTACCGAATTCCTTCCGGAAACGGTAACTGGATTTCGGACGGGTCCAGTATGGCGGCAATATGGACGACGAGCAGGTTCCCGGTTCAAGAGATAGTGTCAACTTCAAACGAAGGATACGCGGTTGCCAAGGTGAACGGAGTGTACTACTGCAGCTGCTATGCTCCGCCTCGTTGGTCTACCGAGCAGTTCGCAAGGATGATCGACCGAGCCACCGTGGAGCTGATCGGTCTATCACCGTTGGTAGTGGCGGGCGACTTCAACGCATGGGCAACTGAGTGGGGAAGTCGACGCACAAACCAGAGAGGCCGGATCTTGTTGGAGGCTTTGGCGAAGCTCAACATAGATCTGGCCAACGTCGGCTTGAAGAGCACCTTCAGTAGAAACGGCGTGGAGTCGATCATCGATGTGACATTCTGTAGTCCAGGATTGATCACGAACTGGAGGGTAGACGATGGCTACACTCATAGCGACCACCTGGCGGTCTGTTATAGCGTAGACTGTAAAACGAGTCCGCATGTGGCGAGTAGAATTAACACTCCAGCTCCTCGCGGTTGGAGGATATCACACTTCAACGAAGAGGTATTTGCGGAAGCAATTAGACTAGAACACGAGGCGAGCAGAACTCGTAACCTGAGCGCTGATCAACTTGTTGCATTACTTTCGCGGGCGTGCGACGCCACTATGCCTAGGAACCGCCAGCCTAGGCATGGAAGGCCACCAGTCTACTGGTGGACCGACGCGATAGCGGACCTCCGCAGAGCATGTCTTCAAGCGAGAAGAAGGATTCAACGTGCGCGAACCGACGAAGAAAGGGAAGATCGTCGAGGGGCATTCAGTTCCGCAAAAGCGGCGCTTAAGAGAGCAATAAAAGCTAGTAAACGTGCGTGCTTCGAAAGACTGTGCGCTAGTGCCAACACTAACCCGTGGGGTAACGCCTATAGGATGGTGATGGCCAAGACTAAGGGTGCGATGGCGCCCGCAGAAAAATCACCAGCGATGCTTGAGCGGATCATAGAGGGACTCTTTCCACGCCACGAGCCAAATCCTTGGCCTCCGGCTGGCGAGTCACTTCACCGACGTTCCAGTATCTCAAACTCAGACCAGAGGTGGTCGGCCAACCTGTCGAACACCCAATATATGAGTGACGGCGTTAGCCGTGCCGAGGCAGAGGAGGCGGAAACGGTTACGAACGAGGAACTCATCGCGATCGCCAACTCCCTGAAGGTGAGCAAGGCACCGGGATTGGATGGGATTCCGAATCTGGCTGTGAAGAAGGCCATCAAAGAGGCCCCCAGACTATTCCGGGAAGTCATGCAGAAGTGCCTGGATGACTGTACATTCCCAGAGAGATGGAAGCGACAGAAGCTGGTCTTATTGCCGAAGACAGGGAAACCACCTGGTGACCCGTCGGCATACAGACCGATATGTCTGCTCGATACGGCGGGTAAGGTGCTCGAGAAGGTTATTCTCAGTAGACTGGTTAGGTACACCGAAAGTGCAAACGGTCTGTCGAGTAACCAGTTCGGCTTCCGAAAAGGCAAGTCTACGGTGGATGCTATTCTGTCCGTCACCAAAACAGCAGAGGTAGCACTCCAGCGTAAAAGATGGGGCATTCGCTATTGCGCAATCGTCACGTTGGACGTGAAAAATGCGTTCAATAGTGTTAGCTGGGATTCCATAGCCCACTCGCTTCGGAAACTAGACATTCCGGTATCTTTGTACAGGATTCTGGAAAATTATTTCCAGAATCGTGTGCTAGTTTACAGCACAGACGAGGGTCAAAAATGTGTCCCAATTACCGCAGGGGTTCCACAAGGTTCCATCCTGGGCCCGGTACTGTGGAATATCATGTACGATGAAGTGCTGAAACTAAAGCTCCCCCAAGGGGTTGTGATCGTTGGGTTTGCGGACGACATCACACTTGAGGTCTACGGCGAGTCGATCGAGGAGGTTGAGTTGACGGCTTCGCACTCTATAAGCGTCGTCGAGGACTGGATGCGCTCCAAAAAACTGGAGCTTGCGCATCATAAGACGGAGATTTCAGTTGTCAATAACCGCAAGTCGAAGCAACAGGCGTTGATCAGTGTCGGGAATTGCACCATCGCCTCTAAGCGCTCCCTGAAGCTGCTGGGGGTGATGATCGATGACAAGCTCGCCTTCGGGAGCCATGTCGAATATGCCTGTAAGAGGGCTTCAATGGCTATTGCAGCATTATCTCGCATGATGTCCAATAGCTCAGCAGTGTACGGCAGCAAGCGGAAACTTCTAGCTAGCGTGACTTCATCCATACTGAGATACGGCGGGCCAGTGTGGTCCAAAGCACTAGGTACTAGTAAACATCGGGGTAAGTTGGAAAGTACCTACAGGCTCATGTGCCTGAGGGTTGCGAGCGCGTATCGAACTGTGTCATACGACGCAATCTGCGTCCTGTCCGGCATGATGCCTATCAGCATAGCCATTAAGGAGGACGTAGAATGCTTCGATCAACGTGACACAAGGGGCATACGAGGTACCAGAAGATCATTCTCGATGATCAGATGGCAGCAGGAGTGGTCCAATTCCGTGAAGGGTAGATGGACGCATCGACTTATTCCGGATGTATCCGGATGGGTCGGGAGGCGCCATGGAGAAGTAAACTTCCATCTGACACAGATTCTGTCAGGCCATGGTTGCTTTAGGCAGTATCTACACAGATTCGGGCATGCGGGGTCCCCCATGTGTCCCGAGTGCGCGGAAGCGGAAGAGACTGCTGAGCATGTCTTCTTCGTGTGCCCTCGTTTTGTGCATGCGCGGAGCGACATGATGGTAGTGAGCGGGCC
The DNA here is from genome assembly GCF_029784165.1 of Wyeomyia smithii. Classification (NCBI taxonomy): domain Eukaryota; kingdom Metazoa; phylum Arthropoda; class Insecta; order Diptera; family Culicidae; genus Wyeomyia; species Wyeomyia smithii. Next base: position 117,913,500 of record NC_073696.1, on the reverse strand, counting down.
AGACACCACTCCGGACAACCTAGTTCGGAGGATGTGTAAAGACCCAAACATTTGGAGGGCGGTTTGTACAGCCGCCTCTCAAATAGTTTTAGAATTGCAAAACAGGCGACAGGTTGACCACCGACACGCCAGTGTTAGCTAACGGCCAGTCTCCAGGTTAGTTAGCTAAGTTAGCAAAAAGACCTAAAGAACCAAGAGGGTGCACAGAGCACAAAAGCCGCTCCCCGAAGCAATACCTAGCGGTGGTCCCGGGGAGTATTATGGGCTGGAGACTGAAGGGGTTTTAGTGGGTCCGGTCACTGATTCAAACCAACCCCACACTCCCTGAGGTTGGTCACCTCAGGGGTTTGGATGCAAATTTCCCCTTCACCTGAAACAAAAAAAAAAAAAATATATATATATATATATATATATATATATATATATATATATATATATATATATATATATATATATATATATATATATATATATATATATATATATATATATATATATATATATATATATATATATGTATATATATATATTTATATTTATATTTATATATATATATATATATATATATATATATATATATATATATATATATATATATATATATATATATATATATATATATATATATATATATATATATATATATATACATATATATATATATATATATTTATATTTATATATATATATATATATATATATATATATATATATATATATATATATATATATATATATATATATATATATATATATATATTTATATTTATATATATTTATACTTACTGTTTCGGAAACGTCTTTTGCTCATCGCACTTAAAAAATTACAAATTGTTCAGAACAACGTGGTGATGTTCGCTGTAGTCACGTGTGCAGTGATGAGAAAGTTATCGATATTTATCTAACATTGATAATCAGTTCATATCGATTATATCGTTAATCTCTACACGGTGAGATAGGAAAGCTCATTAATGGGTAAATTTTCAACCATTTTGCCAAAAATGGAGGCAACCTGTTTAGAATGAGTTCTTCTGCGAATTGTCATAATAATTTATCAATCTACAAAATTTTCGTTTTAAGAATATTTCCGAAAACCAATCGGAGCTTGAGTGAATAAAAAACTGGATAAAACTGGCAAATATCTGAAAAAACTGGAAGATTTTGGGAATAAACTGTTTGACTGGATCACTTGAAAAAAACTGGAGGAATCCAGTTAAAACTGGAACATTGGCAACCCTGATTCCAGTACTTTACGTTAGTAACACTAGCACCATCTGCTGTCGTGTTCGCGCTGCGTCATGTATTTCATGTATTAGATAAGTCATGTATTAGAAAGTAGAGATTAGTCATGTATTAGAAAGTAGATTGGCATGCATGCTAACTATCCAGCATGGTTTGGTGATGGTTATTTTTCATGCTTCATATATCACCTAGAGCACAGATAACAGACATCCAAGCTAATTTTGCTTCATGTGTAAAAAGACGCAACGGTTTTTTAGCATGTCGCAATACGCAGTATGGTGGCGCTAAGAGCACTTAGTGGTCAATGATTCGATAAAATCGATAGTTTTATAGCTCTTATCGATATTATTGCAATAAGAAGCGTTGCCGTTTTTCAATGTAGCAATTTTGGGCAGTCGTAATTTGTACATAATCGAAAATTCTATTCAACCCCAGCCTATATTTGCGATAAATTTGTTTGTTTTAGTGTTGATATGGAAAAAAAAAAACACAAACCTCACAAAAACAGTGTTATATCGTTGCATAAACAGCTACTCTACTATTTGTGAGAACTTTCATGCGTCTGGCAGCTTTGACTATAATCCAGCGCTGCCATCACTAAAGTGGTTCAAGTCGCAAGTTACAGAAAGATGTCGTTAGCATTCCAAACGAGTAAGAATTTGAAATCTTACACACGATTTCTGGAGTTTTTGTTTCTAGCTTGGATATCTGTTATCTGTGCCTAGAGCATTTTCGAAATGTCGCTGACAAAGTGCACACCTTTTGCCCTATAACTTCCGTCAGATCCATATACCCATCGGGAGATTTTGTCAGAAAGTAGATTGGCATGCATACTAACTATCCAGCATGGTTTGGTGATGGTTATTTTTCAAGCTTCATATATCACCTAGAGCATTTCCGAAATGTCGCTGACAAAGTGCACACCTTTTGCCCTATAACTTCCGTCAGACCCATATACCCATCGGGAGATTTTGTCAGAAAGTAGATTGGCATGCATGCTAACTATCCAGCATGGTTCGGTGATGGTTATTTTTCATGCTTCATATATCACCTAGAGCGTTTCCGAAATGTCGCTGACAAAGTGCACACCTTCTGCCCTATAACTTCCGTCAGACCCATATACCCATCGGGAGATTTTGTCAGAAAGTAGATTCGCATGCATGCTAACTATCCAGCATGGTTTGGTGATGGTTATTTTTCGTGCTTCATATATCACCTAGAGCATTTCCGAAATGTCGCTGACAAAGTGCACACCTTTTGCCCTATAACTTCCGTCAGACCCATATACTGCCGGTACTCGATAACTGTCCCATAATGAAAAACAACATGTTGAGAAAACGGCGATTTAATATTATCCGTGAATTTTCGGATTTCCAGCTATTACATCCAGAACCAATGACCATATTAGGTTCATGACAGCACAAGTTTATCGTTGAGAACAAAAAACCATGGATGGAATTGGTTTTTCGTTATATAACTTAAAAAAAAGACAAAATGGGACAAAATATGCGGGTACATTTCAAAAGTACTCGCATATTTTGTCCCATCACATATCAATTCAACCAGCAACCGGCAGTATCATTGACAACGTAGATTGTACTACAGACAAACAACATTAGTTTAGTTAATTAAATGACATACTTCTATATGTCTAAAATAATCCGATATACACTAATCTGGAGCAAAATTATATGTTTGCAGTTTGTACCACTATGCAGTGGGACTGTAATGCGGGTACTTTCAATATGGGACAAAAACAACTTGGTATTTTTTCCATGTTTTTCCATACAAAAGCATCAATTGTAATTTTTTTCCAGAAAATATGATAACAATTAAGTCGATTCCCGATGATAACTCAAAAGTGACCAAAATCAGTATGGGACAGTCATGCGGGTACCGGCAGTATACCCACCGGGAGATTTTGTCAGAAAGTAGATTGGCATGCATGCTAACTATCCAGCATGGTTCGGTGATGGTTATTTTTCATGCTCCATATATCACCTAGAGCATTTCCGAAATGTCGCTGACAAAGTGCACACCTTTTGCCCTATAACTTCCGTCAGACCCATATACCCATCGGGAGATTTTGTCAGAAAGTAGATTGGCATGCATGCTAACTATCCAGCATGGTTCGGTGATGGTTATTTTTCATGCTTCATATATCACCTAGAGCATTTCCGAAATGTCGCTGACAAAGTGCACACCTTTTGCCCTATAACTTCCGTCAGACCCATATACCCATCGGGAGATTTTGTCAGAAAGTAGATTGGCGTGCATGCTACCTATCCAGCATGGTTCGGTGATGGTTATTTTTCATGCTCCATATATCACCTAGAGCATTTCCGAAATGTCGCTGACAAAGTGCACACCTTTTGCCCTATAACTTCCGTCAGACCCATATACCCATCGGGAGATTTTGTCAGAAAGTAGATTGGCATGCATGCTAACAATCCAGCATGGTTTGGTGATGGTTATTTTTCATGCTTCATATATCACCTAGAGCATTTCCGAAATGTCGCTGACAAAGTGCACACCTTTTGCCCTATAACTTTCGTCAGACCCATATACCCATCGGGAGATTTTGTCAGAAAGTAGATTGGCATGCATGCTAACTATCCAGCATGGTTCGGTGATGGTTATTTTTCATGCTTCATATATCACCTAGAGCATTTCCGAAATGTCGCTGACAAAGTGCACACCTTTTGCCCTATAACTTCCGTCAGACCCATATACCCACCGGGAGATTTTGGTTCGGTGATGGTTATTTTTCATGCTTCTAGGAATGTACTCTAATTTTCAACTTTTCGGATCTGGTTTTCTCATAGTTGAGGTTCTCTTTTATTTCACCTTTTGGGTATTTGCTATTCATATTTTTGTATTCTCAAAGGTATTAAGTTTCTTTCGTAACAATAAATTCACACGCAATTTATTAAAAATATCATTTATTCAATTAATTTCTAACAATATGTATTCAGTTTAAGTTAGTATCGCTATCCGCCGCTATGGCACCCGTGCGCTGTGGTCGGATAAATGTGTCGCTGAGTGAAACTGTCGGTCATTTCATAAATACAAACAAACACAATGTCAAGTTCGGAAACAGAAGATGAAAATATTCAAAAACTTTTGGAAGCCGTAGATACAGACTTCTTATCAAATAAGTACCTTTCCAATTCCGGAAGTAAGCTTGCAACAGATACCGACAAACGAAACAGTAAATTTCATCCTGTCTGTAGAATATTTTATGCGTAACATCGGTAATACCTTTTCTTTTCTAGGTTCTGGCGATTTGGAAACCTCTAAATCCAACCGATATATAACTCAAGAATGTCCATTCCAAAGCGATATAATTGTCCAAGAATCAATGAAAAAGCATTTCTGCAAGAAAATGTCCTCAATTATAGAGCAACAAATTTGTTACGATGATTCTAATATCCACGACACGTCAAAGCGGAAATTGACACACGCCGGTGTTAAATTATTCAAAGATAGTCAGAACTATTTAAAACTTCCTCAAACTAGTGGTACTCATACAAAACGAAAAAAGTTTATACCTATTGTAAATGATGTTGACTGCAAAGAAAAAGTGAACATGTCTGTTGTTGATGCTGACTATATCATAAAGCAATCAAAAATCGGTAACCCAAGAATCCGACGTAGCTCGCTTGTATTTGAATACAAATGGGAGCAGTCAAGGTTTGTTCTACAATATCCTCAAAATGAGTTTGCCCAACGCAGAAAGAAAAATGAGTGGGATGAATCCAAAATATCTCGTTTTCGTCAGAGGAAAACGTAAATGTATATCTTCTATTGTAATAAGAGAAAAGTTCTGAAACTACGAAGTTCTAAAACAATGGTATTTTTGTCTGTTTTTAAAAAGATAGGAAGTGAGAAATATCCTTACCTATCTTTACACGGAAAAGATATGGACTTATTTGCTTCAAAATAATTTATACTAACCAGTCGGTAAAGAGGTAAAGACCAATCATCTAGGACAATCAACCAAAGTCCCCAAGGTGTGAAATGAAAGCCAAGGGTTAGAAGCCAATTCTGCTAGAAAATAACCAATTTATTGGTTTTTTAGGTAAATTGTTATAATTTGAATAGTTTAAAACATGACATGAATCACACAATAACAGGATATTTTTGCAAGTGTCGTTATGCTCAAGAATGTCCAGTTTGATAGGATTTAACAGTTTTATATTCTTCATGCTCAATACATAATGGGTTATTGTTTTGTAGCACTTGAAAACTAATTTAGAAGTAGTTTAAAAAAAAGTTTGTTGGAAAACCATTAACCTGACTTGTTTTTAAAATGAACATCAAAATTAATTCCAGAAAAAAATAATCGGAATGTTAAAACACCTTAGAAGTTATCAACACGAAATTTACCTACCGATATTTTAATCGGTTAGAGCAAAAAATCTGAAAGGTAGTCCCTAACCAATTATTTGCTGAGAAATTATCGCTTTCATAACATTAGACTATTAGGAGGATGAAGCAATAAGGTTTGCGGTAAAAAAATGGACAAAAATTGCCGATTTTTAATGGGTTTACCTTTAATCGCACTGACGAAACTACTTATGCATCTTAGTTTTTTTTTTTCATCACCATACGAAAAAAAGTCCATTTTTTTACCGCAAACGTTAGTGGTGGGATCAGGACGGGGAATACTTACTAACTTTTACTTTTTGGCAACAGATCATAGAGATCCAATCCAGAATCTAGTTTACGCCTACAAAAAAACTCGGTCTTGGGCCACTCTTCTCCAATCGATTTCCTTAGTCTTTTCAGCTATTTCGGAATAATTTTCATAAGATGAGTACTTGAATGCAATAAAACGATCGCTGGTAGCTAATTTTTTCTGTTACCATGTTGAGTCCAGGGTTGGTTTAGCGTTTCTATTGATCTACGTTTAATAGACTCTTTTGAATCATTTACCTATGTTGTTAGTAAAAACTATAATTTTATTCTGTTAAACTGCAATGCTGATGTTTGTTTCAATTAATACTAATATTTTCTGAATCCTTTCCAAAGCTCTGTTTACAGTTAGTCAATTACTGTGAAGTCAATTTCGCAGCATCCTTTAACGTTCCTTCGGTCCATGTTTGTATTTTGCTCGTGGAATAACATACGCACTCGATAAGTTCCCTTGCCCAGTTCTAGGTAACGATGTAAATAGTTAAGCTTCAGTACTGCTGCATCCAGGTTATACAATCCCTGCAAAGAAAATCACCAAGATAATCATCGATCCACCAAGTATTGAGAAGCCACTTACCTCGAATCTTCCACAACGATCACCATTGGTCATTGCACTGGATATCATGAACCAAGGTCCGCTGTCGTCCGAGTGGAAGCGATCGCAGTGCATCGGTTCAACATACTCCACGGGATTATCCAGACAGATAGTATCGATTCCAAGCGGACACTTGTAACTCGTGATAATCAGTTCCCAAGCAACGTTGTCGTTTGGTTTTTTGACGTGATACTGTGCATGCATGGTGTTGCAAACTCCGTCCTCATCCCGATCGTATGTAACCTTTGTTAATCCCACTTCCATATCGTCATATGGAAGGTTCTCGTCTTGACAATTGTCGAACATGGTCAAGTTGACACGCTACAGCCCAGCATTTGACAAGTTATTAGTATCGAAATCTAATTAAGCACAGATAAATATTACAAGCTTACCAGACCATGGGCAACGTCCACAACAACGAGGAATATCAAAAAATCTATCAATTGCTTATACATTTCGATGATCGCAAAAGTAAAGTCGATCGTGGGATCGATTTTTGCTTTTATATCGAACTGAATTTCTCCAATTCATAGTTTGCCTCATAATAAGGGCTTTCCAGATTTAATGATATGCAATATGCGGTAACGATGCATCCCTTCATGCTCTGTGCCTCTCGATCGGCAATTAGTAGAAGACGCATTCATTGGGACGATAAGACAAAAAGCTCAATTGTTGTACGGGTATGGCAGACACTAATACCCTGTGAGCAGTCGAAATTAATATTGCAACTTTTGCTTGTCCTACGGTTAATTATATACGACGAATGCTGAAATGTTCAGTTTCTCATTAAAACTTATTATTTGCAAAAATAGATTTACATGAACGCTTCAATCCAATAAATGTGTATTCACTTTTTGGCTTCTAAAATAATGATGTTGTAATAGAAATATGAAATATGAAATTTGACGTAATGTAAATGCTCAAGAAATAGTGAAATAAAATAAATGACTCTTAATTTCGAACAATTCAATCATGAGCGATACCGGGAACATCCAAATGGTACGATACCACATTTAAATTATATTGTGGCCACATATATTGATCAAAGCAGGTATAGTTTTAAATAGCCTTTGAATTTCTTTTCTTTCCATTACTTTCAAACCATATATCAAATTGTTATGAAGTTTGTTATTTGTAAGTTTGAGAGATGACTCGTTCGTATGACACTTGTTATGTTCAAATAAGTCGTGTAATCTTTGAGATCATAGAATTTCGTTGTTTTATTAACAATTTAATACATAACGGTTGCTTAGTTCGATTATAATCAAATGAAATGGGAACGTATAGGGCAGCCAAACTTTGAAACCACGTGTTCAATCATAATTCATCAGCTAACCCTTAACTAGTCCGTTCACCTGATAATACTATTGATCAAATCGGTTGTGTACTTTCTGAGATAATGAAGTTTCGTGATTTTCACACTTCGGTACATTACAGACGAAGTTACAGTTCGATCACAGTAAAATTCAATAGGGTGTTATGAGTCAGCTAGACCTTTCATTTGACACTAATTTCGTGAAAATCGGTTCAGCCATCTATGAGAAAAGTGAGTGAGTTTATGTATTCTTCGGAATATGTTTTTTTTTTCATAGCTAAATTTCACATTTTGAAACATAACAGGCAAGGTAATAGTCCGATTGTAAAAAAATCAATAGGGTCTTATGGGGTAACTAGACCTATCATATGACACTGATTTTGTGGAAATCGGTCCAGCCATCTCTGAGAAACATGAGTGAAATTAAACAGTCTTCAGAAGACGTTTCTTTTCATAACTTTTGAACCACATGTTCAATCTATATTAAATTCAAAAGTTAAGGGTTTTTAAGAAAGCTCGTTCATTTGATACTAATTTTATTGAAATCGGTTGTGTGGTTTCTGAGATATTGATGTTTCGTGATTTTTACATTTTTTTAAACATAACCTCTAAAATAAAAATCCAATTACAATGAAATTTAATAGGGTCTTATGGGGCAACTAGAACTTTCATTTGCATATAATTTCATTAAAATCGGTCCAACCATCTCTGAGAAAAGTGAGTGAAAATAAAAATCTGCACATACACACACACGCACGCACACACACACACACACGCACACACACACACACACACACCCACACCCACACACACATACATACATACAGAAAATGCTCAGCTCGTCGAACTGAGTCGAGTGATATGTGCCATTTGGCCCTTTGGAGCACTTGCTATATCTTTCTAGGAGAAAGGCAAAAAGTTAAAAAAAATATTAATTAGGAGTAAAATATTCGTGCTGAAGAAATAGCGAAATAAAAGAAATGACTTTGAATTTCGTACACTTCAATCACGAGCAATACCGGTAACGTACGAATAGCACAATACCAAATTTAAATTTTGTTGAGGCCATATGTTTTGATCAAAGCAGTTACAGTTTTGAATAGTCTTTGAATTTCGATTCTTTTCATAACTTTTGAACCACATATCAAATTGCTATGAAATTTCTTACTTGTGAGTTTGAGAGACAACCCGGGGAAACCTATAGGAAAGCCAAACTTTTCATTTGACACTAAGATTGTTGAATTTAGTCCAGCCATTTTTGGAAAAACGAATGAATTTGAAAAGTCACCGGAACATGTGTCTTTTCACAAGTTTTGAACCACGTGTTTAATCACAATAAAATTCATCAATTATCCTTTAACTAGCCTGTTCATTTGATACCAATATTGTTCAAATCGGTTGTGTACTTTCTGAGATAATGAAGTTCAGTGATTTTCATATTTTGATACATTACAGACAAAGTAAGAGACCGATTACATTGAAATTCAATAGGGTGTTATGAGCAGACCGATGTCATGGCAACTGTTTCCTGAAGCCGCCGCCGATGATGATGACGCTAGTGTTGAAAATATGATCATAAACTCCGTTCACTGTGCCGCATGTGTTACTGTACGGATTTTTTCCGTGCTTCTAACTATATTGAATTTAGGGCTATCCAGAACGTGTTGAAACATGTTTGAAAATGACCATTTGTGTCCCGCACAAAATGCATAGAACGTTCAAAACAAAACAGTCGTTCTTCGCTTTTTGCATTCCTACACACCACTTGCAGCAACAGTTGATCTCGCATGGACGGAGCTTATTCGGCTGTTTCGCAAGCACTGACAGCCTTTTGACGGATAATCGAGCCAGAGAGCCAGAGAAAAACGGCTTCAAGGAAAATGTATGGGGATGACGTTCGTGACAGGGATGTGGTTATGAGGCAGCTAGACCTTTCATTTGACACGAATTTCGTGGAAATCGGTTCAGCCATCTCTGAGAAAAGTGAGTGAGTATAAGTAGTCTTCGGAATATGTTTCTTTTCAAAGCTGGATTTCACATTTTTAAACATAACAGGCAAAGTAATAGTACGATTGCAAAAAATCAATAGGGTCTTATGGGGTAATTAGACCTTCCAAATGACACAGATTTTGTGGAAATCGGTTCAGCCATCTCTGAGAAACATGAGTGAGATTAAACACTCTCCAGAACACGTTTCTGAACCACACGTTCAATCTTCATGAAACTCAAAAGTTAAGGTTTTTTTTAAGTAGCTCGTTCATTAAAAACTAATTTTGTTAAAATCGGTTGAGTAGTTTCTGAGATAATGATGTTTCGTGTTTTTCACATTTTTAAACATAACCTCTAAACTAAAAATCCGATTGCAATGAAATTTAATAGGGTCTTATGGGGCAATTAGACCTTTCATTTGCAATTAGTTTCATGAAAATCGGTCCAGCCATCTCTGAGAAAATCGAGTGAGATTAGGAGAGCGTTACATACACACACACATACACCCACACCCACACACACCAGGCAGAGCTGAATGCCACCACGGGTCGGTGATTGGCGATTACCGAAGGCCACGGAAGTGCTCACTGCTAGCAAGCAGTCCCGGACCATCAGCGGGAGCTAGCCTAGGTCGTGGCGAGATTCAGGCACTGGGCCGCTGAATTCTCGCAAAAGCCATACTGGCCGGAAGCAGCTCCGACGGAGCGAGTAGTGCCGCTCCCACCACCCAAATGCACTATACCGCCCATTGGGACTGATGCCAGTAATGTTCCCAATTACGGCAACTGGTCGCATCACTATAGGATAAGAGTCGGATTTCGTTTTCGTACCATGATTTTGGGCTGGCACCTGCGCCGAGCTCCCTTAGTAATGTCGTGTGATAACGGCTTGAAACGGCGAGATTACAACCGATGCAGGGGTCTCCGTCCCGTAAAACCTGGCAGGCCTTCCAGTACGTTCCGAGTCCATTGCCGGGTGGGAACCCGGCAGAAGTAGGATCAGATGTCTTTTCCTGACTTGCGCCGGTCGGGGGTGTCATAGTTGCCCATAAGGCGCTATGGCAGCCGCCCCTAGCCATGGCCTCACTGCTCCGGCATAGACTACCTTGGGACCATTTAGGCGACTACTCCATTATGGATAAGGATAGCGGCTGGTAGGGGGACCCAATAAACAAAAATGTTGAACTCAAAAACAAAAGAGACGGGTGCGGAGGGGTTACCAAATCCCTTCGCACGAGGTGGCATCCAGCGGTCTCCGCAGAAGAAGGCGGAGACGGATGCGGCGAAGTCTGGAGGTGGAAAAACGGCGAATCCGTCGGTGTCCACACCAGACATCTCGGTAGACGGTCCCTTGCTAGTCAAGGCCGTCGAAAGGTGTATGGACACGCGGCCAAGAGTGGCGGCGCTGTCTGAACAACTCGATGCCATAATCGAGTTCTTGGCGAACAGGCGAAACATCGCTGGCGACCTGAAGCAGAGCCTCCTCCTGCTTCGGAGCACCATTGATGAAGCCAGAAAGGAGCACGAAGAACTCGTAGCTCGGGTGAAGGCGGCCGAGAAAGCGGCCAGGACCGGGAGGGCGACTGCATCTAAAGAGGTGCAGACAGACGCCCCCTCGTTCGCGTCGGTCTGCTCCACGGGGCAGGTCGCTAAGCGAACGAGGCAGTCCCCGGGGGAAACGGCCCCCGGGAACACCAAGAAACGATTGGTCGTGCTACTCCCACGGGAACACACGCCAACCGGTTCAAGGTCCACCGCGGAAAAGGCACAGGTGGAGGCTACGGGCAACCCTTGGACTACCGTAGAGGGTAGGAAGCGTCGGGAAGGTGCGACGCGACATGATGGCGGAGCGGCCAGAGGACCAAAAAAGGTCAAAAAGGCGCGGAGTAGGGGTGATGCCCTCATACTCAAGACGGATGGGTCGAAGTACTCAGAAGTCTTGAAGAAGATGAGGGGGGAAACCCAGCTCAAGGATCTGGGGGCGGATGTGCGGAGTATCCGCCGATCTCGCACTGGCGAGATGATACTTGAGCTCCGGAAGGACGCCAAGAACAAGGGGGCTACCTACAAAACGGTAGCTGAAAAGGTCCTAGGGAAGGAGGTGCAAGTGCGGGCACTCACCTCAGAAGTGACTCTCCAGCTTAAAAACCTGGACGATATCACTGAGGGGTGCGACATTGCACAAGCCCTAAAAGCGAAGTGCGGGGTGGAGGTGGCTAAGGAGTCAATCCGCCTCCGCAAAGGTCCGGCGGGGACCCAGATAGCTACCTTCCGACTACCGTCGGCGGACGCTAACCTGGCCCTGAAAGAGGGCAAGTTGAAGGTCGGCTGGTCTGTATGTCCTCTGGGCATACTACAGCAACCAGACATTTGCTTCCGGTGCTTTGAGGGCGGACATAAGTCCTGGACCTGCAAGGGGCCCGATAGGAGCCAGCTGTGCAGGCGATGTGGAGGTGCAGGCCATAAAGCAAAGGACTGTGTGGAGTCTCCCAAGTGCATGGTATGTTCCGGGAAACGGGACGCCAAACACCTTATGGGAGGCCCCAGGTGCCCAGCCGGTAAGCCGGCTGCGAAACCACGGGCGTAAGGGTGACGCAACTGAACCTGAACCATTGCTTCGCGGCTCAGCAGCTGCTACACCAAGCAGCCACTGAGTCGTTGTCGGACATCGCCGTCATATCGGATCCCTACCGCATCCCTCCCGGAAACGGTAACTGGGTTGCGGATAAGTCCAGTTTGGCGGCCATATGTACGACGAGCAAGTTCCCGGTTCAGGAGGTTGTCTCAACCTCAGAAGAAGGGTACGTAGTTGCTAAGGTAAACGGAGTGTTCTACTGCAGTTGCTATGCTCCGCCACGTTGGTCTACCGAAAGGTTCACCCAGATGGTCGACCTCCTATCCATGGAGCTAACGGGCCTAACGCCGTTGGTGGTGGCGGGCGACTTCAACGCTTGGGCTGTTGAGTGGGGAAGTCGCTTCACGAACCAGAGGGGCCAGATCCTGTTGGGGGCTTTTGCAAAGCTCAACCTAGATCTGGCCAACGTTGGGAACAAAAGTACATTTAGCAGAAATGGTGCGGAGTCGATCATCGACGTGACGTTCTCCAGCCCAGGACTGATCAAGAACTGGAGGGTAGACGATGGCTACACTAATAGCGACCACCAGGCGGTCTGTTATAGTGTAGACAACAACGAGAGGCGGCAAGCGACGGGTAGAGCCAACACTCCGACCGTTCGCGGGTGGAAGACATCGCACTTTGATGCCGAGGTATTCGAAGAGGCAATGAGAAGGGAGCGCGAGGGGTGCAGTTGGATCCGCCCGACTGCTGACCAACTAGTTGCTATGCTATCGCTGGCGTTCGACGCCACCATGCCTAGGACTCGCCAACCTAGGAATGGAAAGCCACCGGTTTACTGGTGGACGGACGCGATAGCCGACCTTCGCAGTGCGTGCCTCAGTGCAAGACGGAGGATGCAGCGTGCGCGAAACGAAGAAGAGAGGACAGAGCGCCGCGCAGCATTCAGTTCGGCAAGATCGATGCTAAAGAGTGCGATAAAGGCCAGCAAGAGGGCCTGTTTCGATAGGCTATGTGCGAGTGCCAATACAAATCCGTGGGGTGACGCCTACAGGATCGTAATGGCCAAAACTAAAGGCGCGCTGGCGCCTGCAGAGCGATCACCAGCGATGCTGGAGCGTATCATCGAGGGACTCTTTCCACGCCACGAGCCAAGTCCTTGGCCTCCGGCAGTCGAGTCTCACGTCCGACGTTCCAGTATCTCAGACATAGACCAGAGATGGTCGGCCAACCTGCCGAGCATCCAATCCGTGAGCGACGACAGCCGTGTCGAGGCAGGGGAGGAGGCAAGGGTTACGAATGAGGAACTCATCGTGATCGCCAAATCCCTAAAGGTGAGCAAGGCACCGGGACCGGATGGTATCCCTAACCTGGCGATCAGGCTGGCGATAAAAACGGCCCCCGGGCTGTTCAGGGCAGTCATGCAGAGGTGCCTGGATGACTGTCTCTTTCCGAACAGGTGGAAGCGGCAGAGACTGGTCTTATTGCCGAAGGCTGGGAAACCGCCAAGGGACCCATCGGCATATAGGCCTATCTGCCTGCTGGACACCGCGGGCAAGGTGCTTGAGAGGATCATCCTCAACAGACTGGTGAGGTACACGGAGGGTGTACACGGTCTGGCAAGTAACCAGTTCGGCTTCCGGAAGGGCAGGTCCACGCTGGACGCAATCTCTTCCGTCATCAAGACGGCGGAGGTAGCAATCCAGCGCAAGAGAAGGGGAATACGCTACTGCGCAATCGTCACGCTCGACGTGAAGAATGCGTTCAATAGTGCCAGTTGGGACTCCATAGCGCTCGCGCTCAGGAGCATCCATGTACCGGTGTCGCTGTACAAGATTCTGGAAAATTATTTCCAGAATCGAGTACTTGTTTACGACACGGAGGAGGGTCAGAAGTGCGTCCCAATTACCGCAGGAGTTCCGCAAGGTTCTATCCTGGGCCCGGTGTTGTGGAATGTCATGTATGACGGAGTGTTGAAACTCAAGTTCCCTGTAGGGGTTGTGATCGTCGGCTTTGCAGACGACATAACGCTGGAGGTTTACGGCGAGTCTATCGAGGAGGTCGAGTTGACCGCCGCGCACTGTATACGCAAGGTCGAGGACTGGATGCGCTCCAGGAAACTGGAGCTCGCGCATCATAAGACGGAGGTCACGGTTGTGAACAACCGTAAATCGGAGCAACAGGCGGTGGTCAGAGTCGGAGACTGCACCATCACCTCGAAGCGATCCCTGAAGCTCTTGGGGGTTATGGTGGACGACAAGCTCACGTTCGGGAGTCACGTCGACTATGCCTGTAAGAGGGCCTCATCGGCTATTGCAGCACTATCTCGTATGATGTCCAATAGCTCAGCGGTTTATGGCAGCAAGCGAAGACTTCTTGCCAGCGTGGTTTCGTCCATACTTAGGTATGGTGGGCCAGTGTGGTCCAGAGCGCTAGGTACTAACAGTTACCGTGGTAAACTGGAAAGTACCTACAGGCTCATGTGCCTGAGAGTTGCGAGTGCGTATCGTACGGTGTCATACGATGCAATCTGTGTCTTGTCCGGCATGATGCCTATCAGCATCGCCATCAAGGAGGACAGAGAGTGTTTCGACCAACGTGACACAAGGGGCATACGAGGTACCAGAAGGTCATTCTCGATGCTCCGCTGGCAGCGGGAATGGTCCAACTCCACAAAGGGCAGATGGACGCACCGACTCATACCGGAGATATCCGGCTGGGTCGGGAGACGACATGGTGAAGTGAACTTCCACCTGACACAAATCCTGTCAGGCCATGGTTGTTTCAGACAATATCTGCACAGGTTCGGACACGCGGTGTCCCCCATGTGTCCCGAGTGCGTGGAGGAGGAGGAGACTGCTGAGCATGTCTTCTTCGTATGCCCCCGTTTCGCAAGAGCGAGGAGCAACATGATGGCTGTGAGCGGGCCTGGCACTACTCCGGACAATCTAGTCCGGAGGATGTCCGACGACCCGGACATCTGGAACGCGGTCTGTGCGGCCGCCTCTCAGATTGTTCTGGAGCTGCAACGTGTGTGGCGGGTCAACCACCAACACGCCAGTGGTAGCTAATTACCAGTCTCCAGGTAGTTAGCTAGGAGGTTATAAGAGTAAAGAGGGTGCATCACGCACAAAAGCCACTCCCCGACGTAATACTTAACCGTCGTTCCGGGAAGACCAGGGCTGGAGACTGGAGGGGTTTTAGTGGGTCGGGACAGGGATCAGTAGGTGTCTGGGCGAGTGTAACTACCCCAGCATCTCTCCCCTAGTCTCATCCCCACACCCTGAGCTCTCTTCTCAGGTGTCTGTTTGCAGATTTCCCCGCCACCTTTAAAAAAAAAAAAAAACACCCACACACACATACACACACATACAGAAAATGCTCAGCTCGTCAAACTAAGTCGATTGATATACGAGATTCGACCCTTTGGAGCACTTTTATACCTTTGGTTTTTCCAGTGATTGCTATACCTTTCTAGGAGAAAGGCAAAAATGCACCAAAGAATCTGAGTACACCATTCGATTCGTTATGACGTCCAGAATCTCTGGTCAAAATTTCAAAATCGTCGTACGGTACATTTTTGAGTAATGCCCTTTCGAAGGTCGTGAAGTACAAAAAAGTGATATTAAAACGACGAAATACTCAATGTAAAGCACGTTTTTCACCCACAATGTTATGAAACAACTTCCAAAATAGTTTGTACACATTCCAAATATTATATTTCAAGACATTTACAATTGGTGGAAAGATTTATTTGAAAATCCCACAGTGCACAGTGGTCTAAATTCGAAAAATCGTGACCGTTCTAGATTTGACTATGAAAAATTGATTTTATGCACTCAATGTCTTCAGCAAAATTGTTTCATAGAACATTGCCTTACTTTTGGCGTTTTAGGTTTTTCGATCAATCCCTCTAGTAGTTAGATAAAAAAAATATTTTTTCTAATTTTCAATATACCGGATTGCTTCTTTCAGCAAAGTTGTGGAAAATTTTAAAAGAAAAACAATTGCTGAATACTGCAATGTCCTATCTGTACGTTGAACACGACAAAATAGAGTTTTTTAGTGGAACACCCCTCCTTAAAATCAGTTTTTTGTCTATAATTTCGTCTGTAATGGTCAAAATAATGCAAAATGTTCTAAGAATTTATGCATTCAACTAAGCTTTCCTCAATACTTTGTAAAATTTATTGTTTTGATAATCACAGAAAAAATTATAGACAAAAAACTGATTTTAAGGAGGGGTGTTCCACAAAAAAACTCTATTTTGTCGTGTTCAACGTACAGATAGGACGTCGCAGTATTCGGCAATTGTTTTTCTTTTTAAATTTTCCACAACTTTGCTAAAGGAAGCAATTCGGTATACAGTCATACCTCGATATAAGGCAACTTTATATTTATTTTCGTTACGTTATATCGAGTTACGTTATATCGAAGCAAAAAAATTTTTTTTTTCAATTTATGCAAGAATGTTAATGGTTACTCAAAGATGCGCAAAAACCTATTTTCCATAACCTATCAGTGTTTTTAAACCTTACTTATGCCCATTTAGAAATATTTTTAGAAGCAAAAAAATTTTTTTTTTCAATTGATACAAGAAGTCACTCAAAAATGCGTGAAAACCTATTTCTCGTCATCTATTAGTATTATTAAACCATTTTTATGCCTATTTAGGACAATTTTCAACAAGCAAAAAAAAATTTTTTAAATGATGCAAGACTGTTGGTGGTTACTCACAGATGCGCGAAAACCTATTTCTCATCAGTATTTTTAAACCTTTCTTATGCCCATTTAGAGAAAATTGCAACAAGCAAAAAAAAATTTATTTTAATTGATGCAAGACTGTGAATTGTTACAGAAGGATGCGTGAAAACCTATTTTTCATACTTATTGGTATTTTTAAAGCTTCTTTATGCCCATTTTGGACAATTTTCGCATTGGTTTAATTGGTTTCAAAGCTTACTACAAACATTTTTTGAAGCAATTTAGAGCCCAAAAACAGTTTCTGTATCATTTATTTTCAAATTCAATACATTTTAAAAAGTTACGTTATATCGAGGTAAAAGTTACGTTATATCGAGGTTGCCTTATATCGAGGTATGACTGTATTGAAAATTAGAAAAAGTATTTTTTTTATCTAACTGTTAGGTGGATTGATCGAAATACCAGAAACGCCAAAAGTAAGGTCTTGATCTACGAAACAATTTTGCTAAAGACATTGAGTACATAAAATCAATTTCTAAAATAAATCTTTCCACCAATTGTAAATGTCTATAAATGTAATACTTGGAACGTGTAGAAACTATTTTGGAAGTTGTTTCATAAAATTCTGACTGAAAAACGTGCTTTACATTGAGTATTTCGTCGTTTCTATACCACTTTTTTGTACCTTACGACCTTCGAAAGGGCATTACTCAAAAATGTACCGTACGATGATTTTGAAAATTTGATCAGAGATTCTGGACGTTATAACGAATCGAATGGTGTACTCAGATTCTTTGGTGCATTTTTTTTATAATAACGGTCTGTGGGAGCACCGTGCGGGGTAAATTCTACGGAAACTTAAACTACAAACGGTGTCAAAGCAGTAAATATGGCAACCCTTTGCTTATTTTCTATTTCAAACCATTCTGGTATTTTATTTCGCATGACTTCCATCACATACTTAGAGTATTTTTAAATTTCAATGCACCACACGTAACATGGTGAACACATCTTTTGTTGAAATCATAATTCTCGTGTTTCACAAAGTTTATACTGATTGTATTATTTATTTTATACGAAAAATACCACGCGTGTGATTGTTTACTATGTACACTTGGAGCCTCGGTTTGACGGCTCACTTGAAGTTTTTGACCTTACTTTTTGCGTATCTGTATAACACCGGTGGGATTTCGGAATGAAAAATTTCAAACCGTAAAAACCCTTACCCAACAACAAATATTGTTGATTCATAGCTTACTAAGCTATTATTCAGTGGATTTTGGCTGAACTATAGCTTAAAAAGCCGTTATCCAACAAGATTGCTTGTTAGGTAACCACACGGTGGATTTCAACAACTAATATGGGTCATTCCATACGAAGTGTACATGCCACTTGGACACGACCATCACAGATTTTGCTCAAAGTTGGGAGAATTATTCATCTTCTGTCTCTTTGGAAAAATCCCAATTTTGGTATCGATTGGAATACCCTCCGCTCTCTAGGACCCCCCTCTTTATTAAAAAGTCACGCATTTTTTGTCAAAAATCTCTTTTTTCTTTTTCTCACAATTCATAGACGTAAGATGTCCGAAAAATACTGATAGATGATTTTTGAAGAAAATAAACCAAGGAATCCAGAAAAAATATAAGTTTTGACCGGAAGTGTTGCCAGAAAAATTATTTTTGTATTTGAAAACTAAATTTACATTTTTCGGCAAATGCAGCCATTTTCATTTTAAATTTGATAATTTCATCGTGTTCCTTGGAAAATTTCACATAAGAAACAACTATCATCCCGAGGTAATATGAGCCAATCTCGAGATATAACATTTTTACGAAAAAAGTTGTAAACTTCGTAATTATTTTGTTTTATAATTTATAGACGTAAGACACGTGAAAAATAAAGACAGTTGAATTTTGAAGAAAATGGACCAAGGAATCCAGAAAAAATATTGTTTTTGACCGGAAGTGTTGCCAGGTAGATTATTTTTGTATTTAAAATTAAATTTGCATTTTTCGGCCGATGCATCTAATTTTATTTCAACTTTGATAATTTCATCGTGTTCCTTGGAAAATTCCACATGAGAAGCACTTACCACCCCGTGGTAATATGAGCCAATCTTAAGATATAACATTTTTACGAAAAATTAATTACAAAATTCATAACTATTTTCGTAAAAATGCTATATCTCGAGATTGGCTTACATTACCTCGGGATGATAGTTGTTTCTTATGTGAAATTTTCCAAGGAACACGATGAAATTATCAAATTTGAAATAAAAATGGCTGCATTTGCCGAAAAATGTAAATTTAATTTTAAAATACAAAAATAACCCATCTGGCAACACTTCCGGCCAAAAATAATATTTTTTTCTGGATTTCTTGGTTAGTTTTCTTCAAAATTCATCTATCAATATTTTTCGGGTGTCTCACGTCTATAAATTGTAAAAAAAATATTAACTCCACTGAACCCAGTACATATACAATGTTTCAACAAAGTTTCCTTTAAACATTTGTAGTCATAGAGAAGTAATCAATTAGAGTATGTTGGTTGAATGTAGATGTCCTTTAACCCTCTAGTGCCCGATGCCGCCATTTGGCGGGCTTCAGTCGAAGTTCCGAAATGCTTCAATAAATACTTAAAAAATGTTTATAATGGTTTATAGTGATTTTATCGAAGTCCGTTTAGAAATTAATTTGGGCACTAGAGGGTTAAGAAGCTTCCAATTTTTTATTTGCAGAAATGTAGAGTAACATGTCAAAAGGATCTATCTACTTTCATCGATTTTCTTGATTCACCTTTTATTTGTTTAATAGTTCAGCTAAAGTAACTATTCCCAACGTGGTTTTTATTTAAAAAGTTAGATTAGATTCTCCGCTATCAAATGGTGTGAAGGACATATCATGAAACGTGTTTAATAAGCCGTGGCGGTTGAAAGAAACCGATCGATCAAAAAATCGATAAAAGCAGATAGATCCTTTTGACATGTTGCTCTACAAATAATTTCTTGTAAATTATTGCTTCAGAAACCCCATATACCTAGGAATTTTTAACAGATTTAAACACATGCACTTCTAGGATTTTGAGATGTATTTGACAGTTAAGCTTGAATCGCGATACTGGGAAACTTTTTTAATCTACAAACATGAAAGCCTGGCGAGAGAGATTTTTTCCTGATGTAGTTCGTGTGGGGAGAGCTCGGATATGTTTCTCATCTAAAAACATGTTTTGCACATCGAAAGTGAACTTTTTTTTTTTTTTTTTTCAAGTAAATCGTGCTTTCAGCTGTAAACCTATCGTTCCTTCCTGTTTCATAAAGATTTTTTTTATTTAATGTTACACACCAGAATGCAATAATTTAAAAATAAAAGTCGATGAACGTTCGAAATTAATGACTATTATTGACTGTAATTCCTGCAAGTAATATATCTGATCCGATTTTTCTTTCCTATTTTGGATGTGGTTGACTATTAGGGAAGGATATTGTAGAAGTTACGTCAGTTACGCCCGGTGTCATCGAAAAGTGGTGTTATACTGTAGTTTTTGCACTTTTTTCAATCAATTGGACACTTTATTGATTACTCATTATAAACTGACTGTAGGGATAAAATGAGAACTATTTTTTGGGTTTCATTCGCTTCACTAAGCCGGGTAACAATGCGGATAAATTTCTTGCTTCACAGATTCTTCTCAGGGATCGAATCACTTGGTTTCATCGAGTACGATTTGTCATTACACTTAGCCATAATATTATTTTTTGTTTTGTACGCGCTAGTCGTAATTAGTACGTGACTTTCTTAGTTTTATACAGACTTTGCTTCTGTTTTTTTTTCACTGGCCTGTGAATGCACACACTGACACTATACACTGCGATAGTGTTCTAGCCTGTGGATGAAAGTTGAAATTCGAGGAAATTATATGTTATTAGTGCGGTGACTTCCGGATGGTTCGGTTTTCGCGCTACTTGAAGGTTGTACGGTAGTGATCATTCAAATGGTTGTGGGGAGCCCTGCTGCGGTTGTGATGAACTTGAGGTTGTTCGATGGTACAGTGTTGTAGCTTGAAGGAGGTGGCAACTGCGTATGGCAGAAGATATCAAGGTTTATAAATTAGAAAAATTGTCATATCACTTTGATTTAACCCTCAGTAAAACACAACGAAAATCAACTAAAACGATGTAGGTAGTTGGGTAAACTCGTTAACGCTTGTTAGATGGATGACGTTAATGAAACAATTAAATCCCGTGAAACGAATCGAATCGGGTGGGGGTTTATTAAAAGCAAGCGGATCAGAGTTGCTATTCTGAATGCTGGTCAAACTTTATATTTTAACGTATATTTGCATAATGCAGAATAGTAATTTTGATCAGATTTCTTGAAATATAAATTCAGGTCAAAACTGTGAAACTTTTGCGGTGATGGTTAGATTATTATTCATTTCAGTCATATGATGAATAGAATCATAAGACCTTTTACTATGAAACAAAGCGCGAACAATGATACACAAAAGCTTTTTACAAGACGATATTCGATTGCTTTATATAAAAAACGTTTGAAAAACTAGAGAAAATGCACCAAATAATTAATTTTTAAAATCGTAAAATACATTTGCGTAAAAAGACCTGATGTTAAAACGAACTTTGTGTGATCTGTCGACTGATAAATATTTATGTGGGTGGGGTATATGTTTAAATGCTCTTGTATACAAATTTTTCAGTAATGTAGAGGTTCTCACCCGGCTATATGCCACTTTATACCTATAGAACATTTAATACATTCAGCAACTTTAAGATTATCAATAATTGTACAGTAAACAATTTGTGTGTAAATGCTTTCACAGAGATAATACGTTACATAAAAAAACCAACAGAAACAAATCCATATTGCATCGTTTGTACTGCACATGCTATGCTATTTGTGAATACGCGGAGTGATCATATTCAACCTCTCTTCCACGTTTAAACTACTTCGACAAACCATAGAGTACTACTCTTACCGTCCTGTGGTCCGCTTTATAACAGCATTGAATGTGGATCCTCCAGGAATTGACGGAAGTACTGCAACCAGCGAGCACCAACGGCACCATCGACCGTGCGATGGTCACAGCTCAGCGTTACTGCAACATAATCACTTTCCTTCCAACTATAATAAAAACCATAACTGATCAATCATGTGCTCGATGGGACACCAAACAACCAACACGTACCCTTGTTCCGAATCCTTGTCAGGTACGATACGTTTCTGGGTACCACCGATGGCGAGGATGCAGCTTTGTGGTGGATTGATGATAGCACTGAAGTGCGTTACTCCGAACATGCCGAGGTTGGAAACACTAAATGTACCTCCCTGAAACTCTTGGGGCTGCAGCTTGCCTTCGCGAGCCTTCGCCGCCAGATTCTTGACGTCCTTAGAAATATCGGTTAGACCCTTGCGATCCGCCCCAAATACGATTGGTGTGATCAGGCCACGGTCTGTCGAAACAGCTACCGAAACGTCAACTGCATCGAACCTGGTAATATATGAAAATTTAAATAAATGCTCACTTGAAATTTGTTTTTACTTTAATTTTCATATACGATGACATTAATTAATTGAAGACCAAGATACAAAAAAAAACTTACTGTCTTATAATAGAACCCATCCAGGCGGAATTTGCCTCCGGTACTTTCTTGCAGGCCATCGCAGACGCTTTGATAATGAAATCATTGATCGACAGCTTGACGCCGTCCTTTTCCAATTGTTTATTGAATTTAGAGCGTAACTTGTTAATCTGGTCCATGTTGACATCCACCGTGAGATAATAGTGCGGAATGGTGGTCTTCGATTCGAGCAGACGCTTGGCAATAACGCCTCGGATGTTGGACACCGGAATATCCACGAAGGCTGCACCGGCAGGAATGGTGGGCGCTGAAGCCACCTGCGCATGGGCTTCCGGTGCACCGGCAGCCTGCAAACCTGCAAGATCTTTAGATGTTAGTGATCCGAAAAGACCAGATCCTTTTCCTGGAAAAGCAGGTGAAAACAGTTTATTGCAAGAAGCTCTAATCTATAGAACAATCGCATTACCTTCTAATCGCAGTCTTTGTTGCTCTGCTAGTCTCTTCGCCATAGGGCTAGCATAAACACGAGGGCCACGCTGCTCGACAGCTGTCAACGGAGCGGTGGAGGCAGATGTTGGTGGTGGCGGTGGTGGTGGAGGTGCTGCAGCAACCGGTGGTGGTGTTGGCACTGGTGGTGCTGCTGCTGGAGCTGGTGGTGCCGGGGGAGCTGGCGCTGGTTTAGCTGGCGCTGCACCTGTGTCTTTGAAATCTTTGAAAGCTGCAACATCACCCTCCTCTTCGACAATAATGCATACCAGCTTGCCAATTGGGACGTCTTTTTGACCGGCAGGAACTAGAATCTTAGCGAGATAGCCCTCTTCGGGAGTCTCAAAACCCATGGTGGCCTTGTCAGTTTCGATTTCCGCCAAAAGGTCACCTATAAAATACAAAGCATAGGATACTGAGTAAGGTCATTCGGGTAGTGACGCTGTTAGATGTTATCAACAGCAGCGTGCATACGTGATTGTTATCAGTAAAATCGAATGCATCATACTTGTGTTATTAATTAAACGAGAAATTGAATTGCATTTGTATATTGTGTGGAGGAAGAGTAGTAAAGCGATGCAAACCTTCATTGAGCTTGTCCCCTTCCTTCTTCTCCCAGCTAACAATAGTTCCCAGCTCCATGGTGGGTGAAAGAGCCGGCAGAAGCACCTTCGAGTGAGCTGGGTAGTTGCTGCAGTAGCCGCGAACGAAACACACCTGCCATGTGGCGGCAGTTTTCGACCCTGCGGTTAAGCCGGTCCATTTTTGCGAGTTCCTGTAGAAAAATACAAACGAAGAGTTTGATTAGATGTTGTACCTTGTACAATTTTTCAAAACATTTTTCTACATATGCTATAATGACCTTAAGGTATATGATAATAATAATTTCTACATGTTTTCATTAATAGTAGAAAATGCTTGCAAAATCTATTGATTATTTCTTCAAACATTGTTTTTTTGTTGTGTATTAACACAGAGAACTTTCAAGGGCAAATTCTTTCATATACCAACTTACGTTCGTCGTTGTTTTGATTACTAATAATGCACATACAAAAATTTAAAGCTGGCTGTCTCGTAGCGATTCAAATAATTTCAACGCCGGCCGCACCTTTCTAAACATAAAATTAAAGAGGTAAATAATAATTCGTGTGCAACAATTTCTTAACAATACTGCGTGATTAGTTAAATGACTTGTTAGGGTTTTGTTTTGTATATAAATGAGAAACTTTCGATAAAAAAGGTTAAAATAAATGGTATCTACTAACCTATTTACTCATCTTAAATACCATATAAGGAATAGTACTTATATAGATACTATATAAGGAAAACCTACTAATCAGTATTCCTACCATATTGAAGTTACTAGATAAACCCACTCAACATGGTTTATTTTTTCAAGAAGCTGTATTGTTGAAGCTACTTTATTTTGGGATTGTTTTGAGACAGTCGCGTGTTTGCAACTATTGACGAAAGCTATTCTTACTCGTACTGGTAGGTACGCGTAGTCGCGCGCAACCAGAGGCTAATGACGAAAATTCCCCATTCATAACAATCAGAATGTGACGTGCTCTAAATCAGTTTCTGTCACTTGCGCGAGTTTGATTCTTTTTCAGATCAAAACAGGTTACACAACTATACACTTCAAAAGCCAAAGATTCTTGTCGTTTCTCTGATCAGCTGCTAGATTGAGATTTCGAGAAGAGAAATCTATTCCAGTTTTCATTCCCCGTTTTATATTACATAACAAGTAGAGTCTTATGTACCCGAGTAACTCACCTTTGAGCATTGTTTATTCGGGATGCTTCGCAGCAAAGTGCACGGTTGGCCGTTTCGCGGAGCACTTTTCGGGTTCCCTGAAGCAGCAGCTTTTCGTTCCGCAAGGCAATTGTTCGTAGCATTTTTCTTCTCCCAAACGACGACCTTCAAATGGATCTACCTTTGTGTACCGGCTGTTTCGAAGACTTGATAAGACTTCCCTGTAGCTCTTATTTATTACCAGCTTCGTGTACGTCCACTTTCACCGCACCGTGTCGACGCACCTAAATCAATCAATCTGGAGCGGACACACAATAACAACCAATTTGCGGCGACCAGATCGGATCTGACGACCTTCCTGCGACGTTTGATAGGTCAATCTGGCTGCTGAGTGCTGTCTCACGTTGACGGCGTAGCAGAGAAATTCGCACACTGCACACGGACGGATTTTCGTATCCCGAAAGGAAAGCGCTGATGTGTGGGTGTGTTTAAATTGTCATGCATAACCCGTGCGCGAACGAACTGTCAAAGTGATTTGTGGTACACGTTGCTGTCAAAGCGGTTGGCACGTTTGGTATACGTTCATGACGTCATCACTCGTTTGACAAAAAAGTGTTATCACTATCTTTTTTGATGAATGTACCATTTAAATTAACCGTTATACGACAATCAATTTTAACTTTAAAAATAAAATATTTGTAAAAAATACGTCTCAGAGGTAAATGTAATTTTCAGCCGTATAAGTAGTTCAAAGCAACAGATTTTCTTCAATGTCCATAGTAAAAGAAAATTTTATCGTAAACATTTGTAAAAAACCAACGTTTGTCGCCACATGCGCATGTTTTCGAAATGATTGCGAGGTAGGCTGTGTACGAACTGCTAATAAAATTTTCATTCACCGTAGCGTGCTTAAAAATGGTAGATTTGTTTCGATCGGCGAAAATATCATTTAATAACTATTATTTTCACAGGTTCAATCGCATAGCCGTAGTCGAACACCACCGCGTAGCTACCGGAAGCGGCGTGGTTCTTCACGCTGTCGTCGAAGCCATCGCCGAGGTCAGAAGTACCGCTCTAGTTGTCGACACCGGCGTTGCAGTAGTAGTACCAGCTACCAAAGTAGCTACAGTCGGACCAGTATTTCTAGTTCCAGGAGCTCGCATATACGTATTGCAGCACCCGAGCACACACGTCCTGTAGACCCGCCACCAAGTATTTGTTTGGGCGTATTTGGACTGAGCGTATACACTGAAGAGTCGGATTTGCGCACTATATTTTCAAAATTCGGAACCATTGATAAAGTTTCGATTGTGTATGATGCCAAAACAAAAACCTCACGGGGATTCGGATTTGTGTATTTTCGAAAGCTAGAGGAAGCATCTGCCGCCAAAGCACATTGCAACGGAATGGTCGTTCACGAAAGAACAATTCGAGTAGATTATTCTGTAACGGATAAACCACATGACCCGACTCCAGGGGTTTACATGGGTGACAGAACGTCCCAGAGAAGGTGTAACCGAAGCTCATACGGTTATCGAGGAAGAAGTTATGAGTAAGTAATAACAGTTTTTCATTAGCTTTATGTATAATCCCATTACAGTAAGTAAAATGTTTTTTGATTGTTCAAAAACTTGTATTGACACTATTCTAACAAAGAATCGATTTTACTGCACTAATTGTAGATTTTGTAGCAATTTATATGTTCGATCCGTTCGACTGTCATCACGATCGTAAATCGAAAATTCAGATAGATTGAAGGTTCTTTTATCTACCTAGTATACAAAGATATAATAGCCAACCCCATAGTAACATATAAATTGTTATTACCTGTGACATTTATAGATATGTCACTCAAAAGGATAAGTGTATTTACAGTTATGCAAGTGAAGTTAATGATCGGTGTGAAGAAAAATGTATTATAAGATTACTTACATTACTAATGCAGTATTTTTCATTTTACTGTTTCCGGTTCCTCTTTTCAACAGTGACGATTATTCTCGCGGGCGCTCAAGACGTAGCCGTTCTCGGACTCCTCATCGACGCAGTCACAGGCACAGACGTCACCGCCATCGACATGTGACCCGTTCTCGTAGCCGTTCATTGTCTTATTCTTCGCGTAACTCGCGTCGCTTTTCGGGTTGATGAACCTTTTACATATTCGACAGTCAGGTAATTAACTTGATGTCCCTCAGAGCAGTGGTTTTATATAGCTGCAGTGAATGAATTATGCAATGTAATATAAACTACTTAATAGAATGTTGATATCATGTTATGATATGATAAACCAATTATAACAACGATGATTGTTAATTATGTTGTTCTACAACAATTTTAGTTCAAATATGGTTACGAGTTAAAAAAATAAATTGAATAAGAAATATCACTCATCCAAAATGTTTGTTGCTCTTATTTTCGATTAAAGTTTAATCGCATGCTTATTCGATTTATTCTTTTTGAAATACGTACATGTATATGTTTTTTTTTGTCATTTTGTTTTGTAGCCGAAGAAAATGAGAAAATCTATTTTTGCGATCAACCTCCATTGCCAAATTTTTAGGTTCTATCACAGATAAATTGACGTGCCTTTGCGAAAAAAAATCCTGGAAAATCTTTGTCCTTGTTCGAAACGTTACACTTATGCGCAACCAACTAATTTCGAATTTCGAAGAATAGTTATAAAGAGATTCAACTGTATTTTTCTGGTTGATGACGATGTTCATCGATGTCTGTTTGTCTGTGTCATTATGTTTCATTCATTGTTAAATGAACGTTTAGCAGTTTGGCGATTTGCCTGCAGTTAAAAAACTGCCATCGATAGTTGGAAGATAAATTTTAGGGTGCGTAATACGGAACATGTCGATAAAAATATTTTACTAAATTTGTTCATGAGATCAGAAGCACTAGAAAGCTGCAGAACCGAGAATCTGCTTATTTTTGCTTTTTGCTTTTAGTTGGTTTAAAATAATCACCAGTGTTGTCCAGAGCATAATGCCCTTAATCCTTACTTTCACGTGGTAGCGACTGGGATACGAGCAACAACGAGAACTTGGTCGTATGCTGACAGAGAAGGAGGAGCTGTTTTCCTTGGTCGATAGCTTGTCTGAGTGTCTGTTCCTCACGACAGGGGCGGCTCAAACAGCGACTGATCCGGAGCGACCGGCTGCACTATGAAACGCATGGTCTCGCAAGCCATAGCCAAGACAGTAGTTCTAGACATCCGCACCCCTAGTAAGGCTGCATGTCGAAAATTAAACACTACAAACACTCAAGAATGAAATACGAACCGGAGAAATCGGCAATGTCTTAGGCCAGTGACATACTGGCGCGTTCTGCGTTGCGGAGACGGTTCTCCTTGCCGTGGGTTAATGTACAGCGCTGTACATTAACCCACGGCAAGGCGAACCGTCTCCGCAACGCAGAACGCGCCAGTATGTCACTGGCCTTAGGCGACGAAATAAGGACAACGATAGGAAGCTTAGTATATGGAACTGTAGATCGCTGAATGTCCCGGGTGGTGACTCCGGTCTGGCTGGATCAAGTAGAACCCTCGTATGCTACCTCGGCATCCTTGCGCTCCAAGAGCTTTGCCAAAAAGGAGAGAAGGTACGGAAGATTTGTGGCCGCAGGACACAGTAAAGGAAAAGAGAGAAAATACGGAGGATCGTCTCTCGAGGACGGCTAGAACTGGATTCGCACAACCATCGCGAAGACCGCAACAGCAACACTAAAAGGGGAAACACCTGTTGTCAGAAACGACTGGTATATCGGGGAATGTGAAGCAGCGGTAAAAGCGGTCAACAAGGCTAAATACAAACGGGCACGGAACGATATGACCAAGATTCTCAAACGAAAGAAGCACCAGCAATAGGATGACGAACATGAGTAGCTCGGGCGGCTGTTTCGTGTCAATGATACGCGAAAATTCTATGAGAACGATAACAATAACGACGCGCTTGAAACCTCACGGATATCAGCGACATACATTAATACAATTGATTGAAAACAGCTATGACAACAGATTCCCGGATAAACTGACGTGATTGCTCAAGGCCCCCATGCCGCAAGTGATGTGTTACAAGGTGATGGACTTTCCTGTTTGCTGTTCAACATCTTCCTTGAAGGTATGTTTTTCACAGTCAAATCTAGGACGATCACGATTTTTCGAGTTTAGACCACTGTGCACTGTGGGATGTCAAATAAATCTTTCCACCAATTGTAAATGTCTTGAACTATAACCCTTGGAATGTGTAGAAACTATTTTGCAAGTTATTTTATAAAATGGTGGTTGAAAAACGTGCTTTACAATAAGTATTTCGTCGTTTTTTATCACTTTTTTGTACTTAACGACCTTCAAAAAGGCATCACTCAAAAATGTACCGTTCGATGATTTTGAAATTTCGACCAGACATTCTGGACGTCATAACGAATCGAATTGTATACTCAGATACTTTGGTGCATTTTTTTATAATAACGGCCTGTGGGAGCACCGTGTGCCATGTAAAATATATATTCGCCGGCAATCATTGCCACCATGATTAACGTCAGATTTACGTTGAGATAAAGCTTCACGTTGGATTTAGTATATTACTTATACTCTGTTCAACAATAATGCGTTGCCGATTCGTCCTACAGAATTTCGTTCCATACACACTTACATTTAATCACCGAATTCGTTATTTTTTCACTGACTTTTCAACAGCCACTACCGACCGATCAGTAACCAAATTGTTGTTGCTTTCTGTCATTATTACCGACCTATTTTGTGAAAACGGCGAATGCAATTAGTTGCCAAAACCACCGATCAAATCTGTAAGTTGAGTAAGACAGTACCGAAAGATCTGTAATGTTTGTTTTTTGTTCACTTTTCATTATTTAAGAAAACCAGATTAATGACGTAAATTTATATTATTCTTTTTATTCAAATGTTATTAAAAATTTTAACTATTGAAAACTAAAAAAATCAAAAATCGACGTTCGCCGCACCGAATTTGCATGAGTGAAAATCAATTTAACGTTTTTTACTGCTGTGGACTGTGCATGAACTTCATGCCAGTTGTGCTCATAGTTTCAAAGCCGAGG
This sequence comes from Wyeomyia smithii, assembly GCF_029784165.1. NCBI lineage: Eukaryota > Metazoa > Arthropoda > Insecta > Diptera > Culicidae > Wyeomyia > Wyeomyia smithii. Next base: position 117,883,464 of record NC_073696.1, on the reverse strand, counting down.
ATCTTCCGGATGTGTCCATTAATATGGTGGTGTAAACTATTTACGTAGCATGCAACAGATGCTCAAAAGTAGAAGAAAATAATGTGATGGTTTGATGCCTAAAATATTTACAAATTTTATCATCATATACTTACGAAAAATTTGTTCTATGCGATCATCTTCTTGCTTAAGTTGTTGGAAAACGTCCTCCATTTTTTCTCTTTCGCAGGAACTTCAATGTTCAAACGAACCGAGAATGTGACTTGACAACCAGAAGGAGAACAACACACTTGAAATTTTTTGCCGGGTCTCGGTAATTTATTGTCGAGAACGGTACCACTGAGTGCTCGGTTAAAAAATAATGACAGCTGTCACATTTTTTCGTGAATCTCGGTTCACCTAACTGATATTTCGGCTCGTTAATATTTTGTGCCGAAACTTCAGTTAGGTTGAACCGAGATTTTCGAAAAAATGTGACAGCTGTCATTTTTTTTTTCTAACCGAGCACTCAGTGGTGCCGTTCTCGGCAAAAATCACCGAGACCCGGCAAAAAAATTTAAGTGTGAACGAATAGCGAAAATTTGACAGCGCTATAGTTGGTCCCGTAGTTTTTTACCAATATTCGACAAAAGTTTAATTTACCGAACAGTTCAGCAGAAAGTATAGCAGTATTCAGTAATATTATTTGTTGAATACAGAAAATATGTAAAGTTATATCAATTTTACAAACTACTCTGTATTTTCTCAAACTTACCGATCGAAATTGTAATAATAATAACCGAACTTTTATTATCTGATTGAGTGTGTAGGGTTTCTTCAGGTGTGCTTGACAAACAGCCTTAGCCACCGGCGGGCGATCTCTGCACCTTTTGAAGTATTTCACTCAACTTCAATGATATAATTCAATAATATTAAGTATAGATATCAATTATTTTAACGTTCTCTTCAAGACAATGAATCACTTTCTCCAATTTGCGCACACCGATGTTGGCTTCAACCGTCCAACTTTACTGACAACCGTAGGTCATCATCGATCGTAATGAAGAAATAAATTAGACTAGATTATATAAATCATTTATTTGGTTATTTTTCACAAAATAAATATGAATGCTATTTTTCAAGATTATTTACGGCATCAAAATCACGCTCACCTACCGCAACACCTGTCATCGGTTGATTTTGAAGTAGCGAACAAATTTTATATAAAAAAATATGACCGGAGTGATACCGACGACACTGGTTCAAATTGGCAAAATTGTAAGCTTTTTTTAATGGTGTTGAGTTGAATGAATAAGTTAGTGTTCCTTACTAAACTGTTAGAACCAGTGGAAAAAGGTAACGATTTTGCATTTCGAACCACTATGCGATGCTGTCTTCGGAAGCCTTAAGAGCTTCCATCATTTTTACATATTATTAAATACAGGCTACCAATAAAGCAGTATGATATCAAACCTGCTGTCCCACGGATCTATAATTGCTGTTTAGCTCAAATTTCTGTTTCTCCCCATTATCTACTGGTTTGAAATTAATACACCCGTATCCCGTTATTAATTTTGATGGTAACTCTTTTAGAATATTTGTTTTGAGTATATCGTCACCACTGTCGTGAGTCTTTAGCGGCACACCGACAAAGTATAAAATAGCAAATGCTGCAACTTTGGAAACAGATTGTCAAAACGATTTCACGGCAGGGATGCGAACAATTCATTTTGTAACTTACTAATTCTAGGAAAATAATTGTTTCGGAGGTTTTATAAATGGAAACATAAAAAGATATTGTTGTGAGTCAACCAACAGATGCGTTTTCGTCCCGTGTACTTTCTGTAGTCAAACACAGTTCAAAAGAGCTTTGAAAAGGGCCTAAAGGGCCGTTCATCGTTTGTCATATTTTGATCAATTGAGTAATATTCCCGCCTTCCTTCTCCAGTGGGTTTTTGGTCAACTCAGCCATCAACTCGCCGTTCATCAGGTGGTCTTTTCACTTTATCAAAAAGGGGCTTTTTCATTTCGATCAGAAGCGATCGGTAAAGGGTTGCTATTGTAATTTTTGATCAAACATTCTCTACACCCAGTATTTAACATTGTCCTCTTTGACGGTCATTCCGGGTCCTTCGGAGTGCAAAGATTTTTTTACTAAGTCTTTTACTTAATTAACAATTAGACGTTTTTCGTTCCTAGTCCGCGTTAATTCAAAATTCCGCGTAAAAATTTCATGATTAAGACGGTAACGCGCAAAAAACCGCTTTAAGTTAAAAGTATGCGTTAAGAACGACGTAAAATACAAGAGGCTGCGTAAAAAACAGCGGTAATTCGAAAATCTGAGTAAAAAACCTTGTAAAAAATGGCGCGTTGAAAACCGCATAAAAAACCTGACTGTACTCATATCTCGTATTTATATTTTGATGCTTATCACAGCGGTAGTTTTCAAATTAAAACAATATAACTAAATTTCTAACTTCAAATTTCCATCGAGGTCTCATTTTTCTCAAACGAAAATGAGAACGCATGGTTGTTAGTATAACCCGAAGATACGCACAATGAAATCGAAATCGAATTATTTGATAACCCAGTTTGCAAGTAAAAATTAAGAAGAAATAATATAAATAAAATTAAAGAAATGAACACTGTTTTAAAGTGTATTCCTGATTTTGACGTAGGATTTGGTAAACTGTTTAAATGCAAGTCAAACTTTAAAACCGGTTAAGAAGACGACGAAAAAAGCAATGGAGTTGATTGGTTCCCAAATACCAACATGAAGTACTTTCATGCTACTTTACTTCAACACTCATTATTACGTTGCACACGAAACAGCATTGGATGTTTTATTTACATTTTGTCTTACCTGTCAGTGGACGTATGTGTTACTTATGTAATCGAGTGTTATTCGAAAAAAATGGATCTCGAACAGAAAAGTAGTGCTGTGGGTACCTTGTTCTGAGCTGGAAAACGACAGAAGGGCATATTCTGTGGGCTGTCCGGTTTACGTGTATGCTGATGTGTTGTATATAGTACAGTCAAAAGATACCTGCAGACCGGAAGTACCAAAAAACAGTATGTAAGGAGACGTTGAGCTACTGTGGTGACACCTGCCATGCATGATGAAGATCGTCAAGAGGCGCCGTAGTGCCACTAACTTTGCAGTGGATCTCAACGTGTCTGATCGAAGTCTCCGCGGATCCTGAAAGATAAACTTCAGACCAATCCCTACAGAAAACGTTTGAAGAACAAGAGCGGGGAAAAGAGCGGAAGTGCTGGTAAAGAGGGCCGTAGAATGAAGAGTGGAGAATATCGTGTTTACCGACGAGAAACTCTTCACCGTACAACAGTTCGTAAAATAGTAGAACGACAAAGTTTGTTTACCAGAAGGATCACGATCGACGGAAAATAAATTTTCTCGTTGATCTTAAAGGTTCTGCATCTTGGTTATTTTATTATTGCTGCAATAAAGTGCTTTTCATATGGCTTATCTACATGAAAACAAGGAGGATTTAGAATTTGGCTTTGATTCAAATTTTGAACAATTTCGCTAAGAGAGAAGATCAGAAAGTCCAAATACTGTTACTTTTTCCAACGCCTGCTGATTTCCTGCAAATAGTCCTACTGTAAAAATCTGTACATCACTAGATAGCGGACATTCCAATTAACGAAACGGTATATAACAATCATATTTTTTTTTATTGAACTACCTATGCCGTTTCTCTCATAGTTGTTCCATGTTCTACACAAACCTTCTGCACGCTGGAACTATGCTTGGAACGGCAGTATAATTATTCATTGTTAATTCTGGAGTGTTCGAAGTTTGAATCCAAGCGATAACATCACTATACAAACGAAATTAAAATCAAAAGAATAAATAAAAGCAAAATACTTACTTACTTATTTTACTTTGTTGGCTGACAAACCGTTTACCGCTCTAGGGCCGGACGAATTAGAGATGTCCAGCTTCTTCTGTCTCCCGCGCTTCCTGCCAGTTACCATGTACTTTGTTTTAGCAGAGTTAATGCTGAATCCCTACCTTGCCGCTTTGCTCTTAAAAAGCCTGGAGGCCTCCTCCACGGCTCTATGGTCAATACCAATGATATCAATGACGTCCGCAAACCCAAGGAGCATGTGAGATTTCGTGATGATTGTGCCATTTATTTGCTCGTTTGCTTTTAGTACTGTACCATCAAGAGCGATGTTAAATAGTAATTTGGAGAGCGCATCCCCTTGTTTCAGCCCATTTAACGTTACGAACGCGACTGATGTCTCGCCAGTTATCCCACACATGATTTCGAAGCCTCCAGTGTCATACACACTTAACTGCACAATGGTTTCTCGGTAATACTTAATACCGAACTCCTTGAAAACTTTTTAGTTTACGGTTTTTCCGTAAAAAAATTACTGAGAAATCGGAAATCGAACGTGTTTACCAGAATACCGTAAATTTATTTACCGAAGAAAACCGTAAAATAGAGAATTTACGAGTTCAGTAAACTAAAATACCGAAACTCGGAACCCTGAAATCCAGTGGTGGGCACCGCTAACCGAAAATTTAGCGACGCTAATCGCTAAGTCGCTAACCGGGAAATTTAGCTCGATAATCGCTAAACGCTAAACGCTAAACCCACATTAGCGGAACTTTCGCTAATCGCTAATCGCTAACTTTTTAATATATAAATAGTCATATCGCTATATTTATGGCTCGTGTTTTGTAAGATTTGGACCACTTTGATCTGTTTTGGTTAAACAAACGAAAACAATTACTTACAAGAATAACAAAAGTTATTTAGCTTGCATTGCATAAAAATTCAACTATTACCTGAATCGAAAAAGTAGAATCAAAGTTGTCCTTGGTTGTTCTTGGTGTGGCGAAAATTCAATCTAGACCTTGTGCTTGTTCTTCAAAATGCTCCTGTGGCTTGTACGATAACTGAAACTCCATTCTATGGTAGAAAAACTGACAAAATTAACTTTCACAGTAAAGTATGTTCATCTTTCGAAGCAATTTACGTACGCCATCAGCAATTCACAGTTTTTCTAAATATTTCTATTGTCGCTTCTCTACAAAATTTAGCGAATTAGCGATTAGCGTTTCGAAGGCCAAAATTTTAGCGACGCTAACAGTTTCGCTAACCAGCTCAAAAACTAGCGAAATCGCTAACTGAATTTTAGCGTCGCTAATTAGCGAATTAGCGAATTAGCGTAATGGTGCCCACCACTGCTGAAATCATTTAATCGAGATTTCGTCGAACAAAAAAGCTCTTACCGAGATTCCGAAAAACAGAACTGTCAAAATAACAAGTGCTTCACTAATAGTTTTGTTCGTGTTTCGGTGTAGGTATGTAATTATTCTGTAATAGACACGTTAAAGAAATTTTTCAATTATTTTATAACTTGGTAGTAAAACTACCATGGGCGGTCTTACCCCGCAGGGCGGTCTTACCCTGTTTACCCCTAGATGTAAAACGAGTAGGATTTGCAGCTGATTATTATTATGGAAAAATCTGCAGATCAACTTAAATATTGAGTGAGTACACTTTTTTAGATCTTGTTTTTATTTTGCTGCGAAGAATATTTGAAGACAAAGGATTAATTCAATTCTTTCTTCACTCAATTTTGCAGGTTATCGACTCGCTTCGCCGGATGGAAGTTGCAGAGTGGTAGTTGCTACTTTATTTCCTAGAAGCAATACAACTGTCCTGTTTACACTAATGCTCTGTTTTGTTGAATCAGTTGACTTAATAATTAATAAATTTATTTGTATATTTAATCGGTTTTGATCATATTCTGAGTTTATCTGAAAAAATCGCAAAATACGTACTTAAGTAAATTTACCGAAGCTCTCGTAATAATTCGACAGTTAAATTTTCCGAGTTTCGTAATTATTTATTGAGTATTTCGGTTAAACATTACCGAGAATCTCGTTAAAGTCTGACAGGTTTTCAATTTTTGGTTTTACATAATCTCGGTATTTTGATGTATTACGGAGATTTTTACCGAGATCTCAGCTGTTGAAATCTCGGTAATGTATTTTACCGTACTCGGTGATAATATCTAAGTGTGTACGACTCAGCCTAATATGTTTCGTCGGTAAATCGTGTTCCAGCATAACCTGCCATAGCTCGTTTCTTTTCGTTGAGTCGTATGTCGCCTTAGAATCTACGAACAACCATTTTTACTAGTGGCTTTACCATTTTTCAGCTCACTAATCGGCTTTTCAGGCTCCTGTTGGTGGCCCTACAGCTTGTTCGTCGCTCGTAACCCTGATCCTGTTACTGTTTTATCCTCTCACTCTTCATCGTTTAGTAGCACCTGAAAGTGCTTTTTCCACCTGTCTGCAATCGTCGGTTAGTTCGTAAGGAGGTTGCCGTCGTTGTCATTGCACATGACCGACACAGGGCTTCTCACTCTGTTGACTGTTCCATAGAAGCTCCGGACGTCGTTTCAAAGCTCCTCGTGCTCGTCCTCGTCCGTCGCTCGCTGCCACGCAGCATCAAACCAGCTGTTACGCTGTCTTCCACACATCGTACCTACCACCTCTCTACAGATCAGTTCTGGCATCCACTCGTTTCTCCTGCTGTTCTGCGATCTGTTGATCCAGCTCTCTGGCGTATTCTCCCGCCATGCCATCAGATTTCAATCGCTGTATTTTGAAACGCATCGTCTTCTCTGTGCGAGATTTCAGCACATTCGACAAACGACGAGATAATGGTCAGAGTCAATGTTTGGGCCCCGAAAAGACCTAACATCAGTAACATCCGAAAAGTGATGAGCGCTAATCAGTACGTGATCGATTTGAAGGCAGGCTTCCCCATTTGGTTCCTCTGGCCGCGGCTTTTTTGCAGCCTCAGGCCGTTTTCATTGGTTGACGAGTGGAGGCTATGCCTTTCAATAACCGGACGGAAGAATTCCTCCCTCCCAACCTGTGCGTTTGCATTTCTGAAGACGACTTTTACGACGTGTTTTGGGCACTCGTCGTAGGTTCGTTCAAGCTTTTTATAGAACTTTGATCTCATCGGATGTGTCGTTTGTCGGTGCGTAGGTGTTATAAGCTGTAGTTTAAGATTTTGCCTTTAATCTCCAACACGCATATACGGTTATCTACGGGTCTGCATCGATTGACTCTTGTTTCCTGATATCACAACACTACGAAACCCACGCTCCGTTCCGTTGTTTGCCGCCACTGCAGTAGATGTGGTACTTGAAAGAAGTGCGTTCAATAGGGTCTCCTGCACGGAACTCCCTTTCTGCGGAATTTGGTTATCGAACCTCCTGAATCGCTACGGTTTCGACCCCCTGTCGCTGTAGTTCTCAAGCAAGCCAGTTCGCGTCGGTTCATTGAGAGATCGGAGGCTCCAAGCGTTCACCGCTTTCTGTTTCCGTGTTCGTAGCTCAGGTCTTCGCCGATTGATTCGTTCCGAAATTCTAATTTCGTTGTTCGCGGTTAGAAGAGGTTGCGGTATGCTACCTTACCAGAGTCGCGAAACCTAAATACAGCTGATGGGGCTGTCATCTGAGGTGTAGCTGGCGAAATACAGTATTTCATGATTTATCCGCCCGCTCAGGGTCAGACGCTCTTCTACGCCGCTCCTAACGTGGGGGTACAGTCGCGTACGACCCCTTTTCCCAGTCAGTATACGACCAAAGTTTCCACCCGATCTCCGCAAAGGTTACTCATACGAGTAGCTCATCATTCTCTTAAACCTCTTTCCTCTTTCCAATATCGTGCCACAATCACAATTTCCTGGTCAGTTTTATTATAAGAAGGATTTATATTTTAGTCAAGAGAAAGAGAATTTTTAATAAAACCTCGTTACTTCTGTCAATTACCTCTCAGCTGGTTTTGTTATTGTCAGTGTGTTTTTCGAGGAAAACGTGATTTTTAAAAATTGTTCATCATTGTCCTCCAATTTTGAATGAAGAATAAAAAACTGCTCGAAATGATTTGAATGATAGTTCGCCCATGTATGGTATATAGGCGAAATGTCATTTAGGACATTTTGGGCAGTTTTTTATTATCCAATTAAAAATCGAGAACAACGATTAAATTTTTTTGAAAATCTTGTTTTGCTCGGGAAGTTATAGTCTTTCAGCTAATACATAAAAATTCGAAAACCGTGTAAAATTCTAGGACCCAATTGTTCTGTACACTAAAACAGTTGGTTGCGAAGTCTGTGTATAATAAACAGAAGGTCAAGTTCCGAATCGGAATGCAGTACTAAGGCTCTGCTTTGCTTCCTTCTACCAATATCACTCCATAATTACAATTCTTCGAGAAAAAATACGTTTCTATGGCCAGTTTCACTATAACTGGGACTTGTTATAAGGAATTTGCAGTCAACAGGGGTACTGTAGAATTCAGCGTAAATGACTGATATTTTTTTCTCCTGTGTGGACTTATCACTGATATCGCCCGAGTGTTTGCTGTATTCCGTATATCTATTACTAACAATATCACCATAGGCGTAGCCAGAGGAAGGCAGGAAGGGGGGTGTCACTGATATGTCCAAAGGTTCAAATGAACTTAAGAGTTTTTACTGAAGAACATCTATTTCTATTCGAGGTTGGCCAAGAATAATCCAATTTTCCACTCTGATGTCAAGGACAACTTTTCACTGGTTGCCTTGATTTAACATCTCCCCCCTTAAAACAGCCAGTACCCTTGGAACCTGGAAGGCAGCGAAATGAGCCGTTTAGGTCGATCAGGGATTTCTGGCCCTTCATCGTCTAACTGCTCAGGAACATTTTCTTTATCGTCTAATAACTGTTCACCAGTATCGAGTTGTTGAGTTGTGGAAGAGCTTCTAATGGTGGCGGAGGAAGTTCTTGAACTTCTTCACGTTCAGCTGGTGATCTTTAGAAGCAGGAGCCTTAAGGATATCTGCATCGTTTGATACGTTTTCTTCGAACAGGAACAGTATCCTTCTTAGTGGCCAATGCGGTTGCAGTCATTGCAAAGGTGGTTGTTGAAAAAGCAGTCCTTCATAAAATGCATTTGACCGCATTGCCAACAAGGTGTCTTCGGTTTCTTACCTTCTTGCTTCGAAAAATTTCGCTGATACGGTGCACTCTTTCTGTCCCTGACGGTGTGATCTGTAGATTTCGAGGCGCTGCCTTGTTGCTCGATGATCGTGGTGTCGTCCTTCAAGTTGACAAGGCGTTGATACTCATCAATTAACGATTGAAGAGTTATTGGTGATTCAGGCTTTCCATTCTCTAGCATGGAAAGTAGTCTTGCCCGGACATCCGCATATTTAGCGGCTTTCAATCCGCTAACAAAAATCAGGCATTTGAAATGGTCCGGTGTTAGGTTCTGGAACTAAAAATCTTCACAGGCTCGATTGACGTTGCCACCGTAGCTGATAATATCTTCAGATTCGCATTTCAGTAACTGCAGACACATGAACCGCTTCCGGAAAGTTGACGTTTGATGCCCGAAGATTTTATTGAGAATCTTGACTGTGTCTTCAAACTTCACGTCCTTGGGACGCTTTGGCAGGATGTAGTTGAGATTAGTGCTGGGACTATCCGGATTAAAATATCCGGATATTCGACCTCGGATATCCGACAAATATTCAAAATCCGGGTCAACCGGATATCCGGATATTATCCGAGAGGATATCCGGATTTTCGGATGGTCGGATATCCGGATATCCGGATATCCGGATATTGTATCCGAACATAGTTTAATGAGAAATTATGTAAATAACTACTTACGAGGGGATAGCGGATTGTGGAAAAAGCCATTTTTCGCGTTACATTTCATTCAAACGGGCTTAAAAGGCAGAAAAAAATCCGGATTTCCGGATAGTATATCCGGATATCCGACTATTCCATTATCCGTATCCGGATATTCGGACATCCGAATAGTATTCGTTTGCACATCCGTGATCCGAGCTTCGGATAACCGGATCACGAATATATCCGGGTAAAAGTCCCAGCACTAGTTGAGATAGCGGCTGTGTGAATGGGTTTCCAGCTTCCGGAGAAGTAGACGTACTTTCACCGCATCATTCAGCTGCCCTGCATCGTTCTTCTTCGACCTCGTTCAGAGGTCCTGGTAGCGGTCCGAACGTAACTTCGTTTTCTTCGTCGAGGACAAACTCGGTGATTTTCGATGAGAGGAACTCCAAAATCTGCTCCCGAGTATGATACTAAGGCTGCTGCTGCTGCTGGGCCACCATTTGTTGTATAAGTTGGGCCATCTTGAGAATCATATCTTGAATTCCTGGTTGCGGCTGCTGATCAACTCTATCTTTTACCATGTTCGTGGATTCTTGAGATCCTCGTCGCCAAAATGATATATCCAAAGGTTTTAATGACCTTAAGAGTTTTTACTAAAGAACTTCTTTTTATATTCGAGGTTGGACAAAGAATAATCAAATTTTCCACTCTGATGTCAAGGACAGCTTTTCACTGGTTGCCTTGATGTAACAATCACTAAACACAAGTATTTATTTCTATTTTCCAAAATATCATTTTTTAGTTCTAAAATTTTGAAAAGCTTGCCCCCCCAATTTGACATTCTGGCTACGCCCATGAATATCACTATTGAAAGCCCATGACCACCTGCTTGTCAAAGCGTACTCTCTAACTATGCGATTAAGGAGCTGCTCATCATTGGATTCAATGATCGTATGAGTAAGGATACAAATATTCAATGTCAACAAACTCAAGCACGGGTTCATTCTCAGGCTCCTCACTAACCTTTCCTTTACGTTGAACTTTGTAGTTGAACATCGACAAATACCTCTTGACAAACATAAGTCTGGCCCAGCTAAGCCTCTCCAGGGAATTGTAATTGGCGATAATATTGGCTGTAGGCAGCAAGGCTCCGAGTAAGCGTAGAAAGGAAGGGCGGAAAAGCATACACACAAGCACTAATTAAAATAATCATGTCAATTACATTCAATAGATATAATGCTAATAATAGAAGTGCGGAATACGGCAAAAACCCAGGCGATATACGAAAGATTAGTGTTTCGGGTCGCAGTGATGAGCCCATACAAGAATAAAAAAATGCTAGAATAATTTGCAAGATAACGCGAAGGAAAGTATAAAATCTGGCAGAATTTCGGCTTTCAGCCAATAACTCGTTGACATATCCTCCGTGAACGTACACCAGAAACGAATTTTTATACAGTATGTGATTTTTTCAAAAACGTAACAGTTGAATTCCTATTGTTTAAGAAACTATAGAAAACTTATTGCACAGTTTATTCAAAATCACAAAAATTAAGCACTTTTTAATACATTTTTGCCTTTCTCCTAGAAAGGTATAGCAATCACTGGAAAAACCAAAGGAATGAAAGTGGTCCCAATGGCCGAATGTCATATACCACTCGACCCCTTTCGACGAACTGAGCATTTTCTGTATGTATGTATGTATGTGTATATGTGTGTATGTGTGTGTGTGTATGTGCAACTTTTTTTTCTCATTCAATTTTCTCAGAGATGGCTGGACCGATTTTCATAAAATTAATTGCAAATGAAAGGTCTAGTTGCGCCATAGGTTGCTATTGAGTTTCATTGTAATCGGATTTTTAGTTTAGATGTTATGTATCAAAATGTAAAAATCACGAAACATCAATATCTCAGAAACCACACAACCGATTTCAATAAAGTTGGTTTCAAATGATCAGGCTGTCTTCAGAACCCTTAACTTTTAAATTTCGTTATGATTGAACATATGGTTCAAAAGTTATGTAAAGAAAAGTTATTCTGAGGTTGTTTAAACTCACTCATTTTTCTCAGAGATGGCTGAACCGATTTTCACAAAATTAGTGTCAAATGAAAGGTCCAGTTGCCCCATAGGTTGCTATTGAATGTCATTGCAATCGGATTGTAACTTTGTCCGTTGTTCATAAAAATGTGAAATCACATAATGAAAGTAAACATATTGACTTTCTCCTAACGATCACTGGCTAATTAAAAGGTAGAAAAGTGATCCAAATGGCCGAAAGTCATATACTACTCAACTCAGTTCGACGAATCGAGCGTTTTCTGCATATATGTATGTATAGGTGTATATGTTTGTGTGTGGGTGTGTACGTGTGTATGTGCATCTTTCTTTCGCACTCACTTTTCTCAGAGATGGTCAGACCGATTCTTTCTATCTTGGTGTCAAATGAAGGGTCTATTTGCCGCTTAGGTTGCTATTGAATTTCATTGTTATCAAACTTTTAGTTTTGGCGCTGCGTCAGAATGTGAAAAACGCTCTTATATCTCAGAAGCTATGAACATAGTTGAATTCAAATAAATGGGCTTTCAAACCCTTAAACAATGAATTTCATAATGTTTAAACATGTGGTTTGAAAATTATAAAAAGAAACGTAACCCGCAGAGTTTTTAAAACTATAGCTACGATCAAACTATGTGGCCTCAACATCATTTAAATTTGATATTGTACTATTTCAATGTTTGCGGCCTTGCTAAGAATTGAAGTTGAAATTAAAAGTCATTTCTATCATTTCACTTTAGCCTCTCTCCTAGAAAGGCATAGCAATCACTGCAAAAAATAAAGGTATAAAAGTGCTCAAAAGGGCCGAATGTCGTACACCACTCGAATCAGTTCGACGAGCTGAGCATTTTCTGCATGTGTGTATGTATGTGTGTGTAACGCTCTCCCAATCTCACTCGATTTTCTCAGAGATGGCTGAACCAATTTCAATGAAATTAATTGCAAATGATGCAAATGTATCAAAATGTAAAAATCACGGAACTACACAACCAATTTGAACAAAATTGGTTTCAAATGATTGGTCTACCTAAAAAACCCATAACTTTTGAATTTTATGAAGATTGAACATGTGGTTCAGAAATTATGGAAAGGAACGTGTTCTGGAGACTATTTAATTTCACTCATATTTCTCAGAGATGGCTGGACCGATTTTCATAAAATCAGTGTCATATGGGAGGTCTTGTTGCCCCATGAGACCCTAATGATTTTTTTTGCAAACGGATTATTACTTTGCCTGTTATGTTTAAAAAAGTGAAATCCAGCTATGAGGAGAAACATATTCCGAAGACTACTTGGACTCACTCACTTTTCTCAGAGATGGTTGACCCGATTTCCACAGAATTAGTATCAAATGAAAGGTCTAGCTGCCTCATAACACCCTATTTAATTTTGCTGTATTCGGACTGTAACTTCGTTTGTAATGTATCGAAATGTGAAAATCACGAAACTTCATTATCTCAGAAACTACAAAACCGATTTGAACAATATTGATATCAGATGAACGGGCTAGTTAAGGGTTAACTGATGGATTATTACTGAACACGTGGTTTCAGAGTTTGATTGCCCTATACGTTACCTTTTCATTTGATTGTAATCAAACTTAAGCAACCGTTATGTTTTAATTTGTAAAACAACGAAAGTCTATTATCTCAAGTATTACACGACTTATTTGAACATAACTAGTGTCATACAAACGGGTCATCTCTCAAACTTACAAATAACAAACTTCATAACAATTTGATATGCTGTTCAAAAGGTTTGGAAAGAAAAGAAATTCAAAGACTATTCAACACTATACCTGCTTTGATCAAAATATATGGCCTCAACATGATGTAAATGTGGTATCGTACTATCTGAACGTTCTCGGTATCACTGGTGATTAAATTGTTCGAAATTAAGAGTCATTTCTTTTATTTCGCTATTTCTTAAGCACTAACATTACGTCAAATTTCATATTTTATACTTTAATTACAACATCAATATTTCAGAACCCAAAAGAGTGAATATACCTTTATTGGATTTAAGCATTCATGAAAATCTATTTTTACAAATAATAAGTTTGAATGAGAAAGGCTGAGTCTGACAAACAAAGCAAATATGATATAAACAAAGCAAATAAATTTCTTCTACATCATTTTTATCGGAAATTTTGTGTTCGTTTCGAATTTGTGATAAAATAGACTGTTTTTTTGACAGTGGCGTAGCGTGACCGGATGACACCCGGGGCGGAAAATTTGGGTGTCATCCCGGTTCCCCTGGGTTGCAGGTTGCACCGAAATCATCTTGTTATCCAAAATTGTGAGAGTTAGCACGTTCGTTTTCAATTGCACTAAATCTACCCGTTTTTTTAAATTTGGTTGAAACTATACTCTTAGGTGCAAATTTATATAATTTTCGAGGGTTCTACCTCGACCTCCACCTAATTGATAATTAATCTCACGGAGGTCACCTTTTTTAAGGTGACACGTATGAAAGCTTTCTTCATGGGTGTCACCCTCTAGAGGGTGACACCCGTGGCGGATCGCCCTCCCCCCCGCCGTTGTAATATTTCGGTAGAATGTGTTCGTTATAAAATATCTGTTTTTTCTGGATGAAGCATAATTTGATAAAACAAAGATTTGTAAAGTTTAAGAAAAAACTAATTATATATTTTATGTTATTGATTAAAAACCAAAATTGGATATTGGTGATATCGGATAACGATGTTAAAGAAGTTTCAACCATTATTTTCTAACACAGAAAGAAGCGGTATTTTTGAATTGAAAGTGTTCTGGATTACTTCATTGAGAAACAACTCCAAAGTTTTCCAGTGAGACTAGGATAAAATTAAATAAAAATAGCAAATATCTAATAGGTACTGGTAAAAGTTCTGTATTTTCATACACTTATGTACCGCATTTGATTCACAAAACGCATAGCTCAAGGAGACATATGACTTTAGATATTCTGTTAAATTAGGCTTTATCTATTGCAACACCGCTTTTTGAATTTCTTTCTTAGGAGATCGCTTAAAGATTACTGTTAAATAATCCGAAAACAAAACTCACTTCTTCGAAAAACCATTTAACAGCCAAATAATTAAATTTTCATTAATTTATCAATACGCAATATGAAATAATTTTTCAGTTATTTGATATTGTTTTTCGAAATTGTCTTTATAACACAAATGACGTTCTCAGAGCTAAAATTAGGATTCGTTCTGAAAGTCGTACGCTAAACAAACGCCTGCGTTAAATATACAGCTAACGATGAATTCAATCGAGCGATATTCCGAATTTATTTTGCAGTTTGGTCTACCAATAGTGCTTCAGCAAAACGGGATTAGGTCTGAATCGAAGATAAAAAAAATCAAAGCATTACCAATTACCTCCAGAGAGGTACAGTATAGACTAAGCGACAGTTCCAAATCAACTTTTCTTAGCTCATTAGGAAGAGCGCACCTTTGACATTTTGTTCTCCCACTGAAATTGATCTACCGCCACCACCGGCAGCTCCCACTCTGAATAGGAATGGAATCTCAAATCAAAACAGAGAAAAAACATTTCGGCAATCAACCCGATCGTTAAAAAACAGTGCACCCTCACGTTTATTTCTTGTTTTGTTTGTTCTCCCGCTTGTTCATTTTGGCTGATTGGCAACGGAAATTTACATAATCGTTTAAAATAATTGAAATTTACAAGAATGGTCGAATGACAATCGGTACCAACGGGGAAGAATCCGACTTCTTCGAGAAAAGCTCGGCTGTCCAGAAACCGTATTTGGACAAGGGCCCAACCAACAAACTTTAGAAAAATTAAATAAATTCTTATTCGTTGGCACTGTTGTTTCGGTTGTCCCTCTGTTTATTCGCAGTATAGGGAAATCTGGTTTACGACGCAGTAGACTGTAGCTCATCAGAAGACTATAAGATTATTTGGATTTTAGTAAATAATGTGAGCTGTATGATTTTTGCTTTGCTTATTTCTTATTGTATCAAGAAGACATGAGTGTCTTAAAAAGATGACCTAGGAGAAATTTCCACAGTAAACCTCAGATAACAAAATACGAAAGTTTGTAGCCACGTTTTTCATACTCGTGCAGAAGATTCGATCAAGTTTAAAGTGCATCCACTTTCCCCTAAAACATGTTGCCTCGTAAGCAGGCGGTAATAAAAATAAAAATTTCAAACTAATTGATACATTAAAATCAACCGAAACGCTCGTAAATAATATTTAATTTCCGAATGAGCAGCTCCGCCGTGATTGGGCTCAAATTTCGGAAACTCTTCTTTGTTCATCGTGGGTGCTTATGGATTCGCGAGCATCTCATATGCGGCGATGCTGGTCGAAGATGGCGTCGAAGCAGCACCGGCCAGGTTGAGAGAACACTCGTAGGTTCCGCTGGTCAGAAGCTATTCCCATCGCACGGCAACAGAACACAACGATTAAAAGAAACAAAGCTACTAATAAGCTTTCACACATGTCATTTTCATGGGCTTTTCTTTCGGCGGGGGGTTAAAACAACGATGCAAGCTAAGAGCGATCGGAATTCTGGATTCAAAAGGTGAATATTTTGATAATTCTATAAATAGTAATGACTGAATTTTTTTTGAGCGGTTTTCTGTTTCAAGACGCAACAGTTCTAACTAATTTGTATACATATGATACAGATCCCTAATTGTTACTTGAATTGTTAAAACAACATTGATATATATGTGTAACTTTGTATTTTTTTTCTTTGTTTTTACTGAATTCTATGTTTCTATTACCAAAATTAGTTTCAGGATATCTCGAATTCAGTTTTATCAAATTGCAGAGGGGAGTTTAAGGGGGGGCCCCCACATTTTTGAGGCTCGTGAGATTCAATCAAAAGTTCGATTTACAGCAAGAAAATTTGAACAGACTTTTTTAATCTGGAACTTTCCTTCAGTGTTGTTTTTTCTCGAGCACATCAACCTTCTGAACTGGAGCTTGCTACTGAAAACTTATGGCTGCCTATCCGGATGATCTGGAAAATGGATTGGGAAACGAGTTAGTTCTGCTTTTTTTCGTTTGCTAAGCTAAGCTTAGCGTTTTAGAATGCAGAGAATAGTTCTTTTGAATTACATTTATACAATGTGATTGTGAACAATAATATGCAAAATGTATTTGTAAACGCTGAATTTGCGTTACGGATTTATTTGAGTCTAATGATTTCGAACGCAACTGGAGAAAGGTCTTTTTCGAATGTGAAACGGATTACAAATAGGTTGCGTACGACGAATGAAAGGCTGTCAAACTTAGCACTGTTAAGTTGCGAGTACAATATACCGAAGGAGTTGAATGGTGATTATTTAATTAATAAGTTCCTTGAAAAAAAAAAGTCGTAAGAATAAATTCTAACAAATTTTTAGTAACTTTTCAATAACAAATGAATTTTTTTGACTCGTACGATAAAAGAACGGTTTTGTTTTATTTTGGGGGCCCCACTTAAAACTGGGCCTGGGCCCCCACGATCGTTAATCCGGCTCTGCCTGTGCAGGAAAAAGAATCGGGTATAACACGGTTTTATTTTACACGGTTTCTCGAAATAACACTTTTTTACGCGTTTTTTTTAAATATTTCGGTTTCGGACACGCAAGTCTTCTTCGATCTGGTCGAGCCATCGTGCATGCTGCGTCTCTCTATTTCTGGTGCCGGTAGGGTTGCTGAACAGTAGTGATTTCACATTGTTGTCGTCCAGCATCCTTACGACGTGGCCGGCCCACCGCAACTTATTGGCTTTCGCCAGGTGAGCAATGGGGTTCTCTCCAAGTAGCGCGTGCAGCTCGTGGTTCATGCGCCGTCGCCATTTTCCGTCGATCGTGTAGACTCCAATGTAGTTAGTCCGCAGCATCTTCCGTTCTCCTAAGGGTGTTAAGGTCCTCCGCGAGAAGCGTTGTTGTCTCGATTCTGTAGAGAACTGCCGGTCTTATCAGGGCGTCAACTTCGTGCGTCGTCGCACTCGGCTTGATCGAAGTGTCTTCCGAAGTGGAAAGAAGGCACAATTTTCAGCATGGATGCGTCTCTGGATCTCTTTGCTGGTGTTATTGTTGGTGGTCACCAGTAGTGACTCCAAATACATGAACTTGCCGACCACCTCAAGCTCATCGCCGTCTACAGAGACTTGAGTTGGGAAGCTGATGTTGTTCACTTTGGAGCCCCTCGCTCGCATGTTTTTCGTTTTCGACGCATTTATTAGCAGTCCGATTCGTCCGGCTTCGACTTTCAGTCGGGCGTAAGTTTCCTCCGCTGTCGCAAAGTTACGTGTTATGATGTCGAAGTCATCCGCAAAGCCCGGAAGCTGAACAGACCTTGTGAAAATCGTGCCCCTCGTGTCGACGCCCGCCCTTCGGATCACACCCTCAGAGGCGATGTTAAACAGCATACAGGAAAGTCCATCACCTTGTCTTAGCTTTCTGCGCGATTCAAAGGGGCACGAGGGTATCTCCGAAACACGCACGTAACACATCACTTGCGTCATGGTGGCCTTGGTCAGTCGAGTCAGTTTATCCGGAAATTTGTTGTCGTGCATGATCTGCCATAGCTGTTCTCAATCGACTGTATCATGGGCCACCGTGAAGTTGATGAAAATGCGATGTGTGGGCACGTTGTACTCGCGATATTTTTGTAAGATCTGTCGGATCGAGAAGATCTGGTCCGTGGTGGCACGGGCTCCCATGAAACCCGCTTGGTACTGGCTGGAAAAGACCCAGGAAGTTCGTGACCTCCTGGTTAAAGAAGATAGACAATGAAACAGGATTAGCAAGATACCGCGGTTGTCGTCCTTCTTGCAGATGGGGCAGACGCCTCCCTCCATTCACTCGTCTGGCAGTTTTCTCCTCCTAAATCCTGGAAATGACCTATTGCAGCGCTCTAGCCAGCGCCTCCCTCCCATGTTTAAAGAGCTCGCTCGGCAGTCCATCTTTGCCTGCGGCTTTGTTGTTTTTCAGCTTTCCGATCTCACAAAGACCTTCATGAACATCGGAGGCTGGTACTCGGTCGGTGCTCTTAGGTCAGTTCCGGCTTCGCTTCTGTTCACTGTAACACCATTCAGGTGCCCATCGAAGTACTTTCCCCACCTGTCGACCACCTCGCTAGCACCGTGAGAAGGTTCCCATCCGCGTCGTTGCACATGTCGGCTTGCGGCACATAGCCTCTGCGAGACTGGTTTACCTTCTTATAGAACTTTCGCGTATCACTGCCTTCGTCTGAAAATCGTGGTCATGTCATTCCGTGCACGTTTTTAATTGGCCTTGAGAGAGAACTCTCATTGACCCTCCCAGGTATGTCGCCCAGGTCCGGTTCTTCTCATTCACCGCTGCTCCGCACTCCCCGTCGTTTTTACCAGTCGTTTTTGCCACTTGGTGCTTCCGTTGCGGTCTCCCCGATAGTTGCGCAAATGCTGTTCCAGCCGTCTTCGAGAGGCGATGTGCCAAGCCCCTCCGCCGTGGGCAGTACCTTTTTTTTTTTTTTTTTTTTTTTGCCACGAACAGTCATCGGGCGCGGACGCGTTTTCATTTCGCTCCGCAATTTAACTTGTATTTTTATTTTTTTTTTACACCTTGATGGCGTCGCGAGTGCACGTAAGCAACAATTTATTTATTTATAAACAATCTTTGACCGTCGCGCTACCGCGTGTATCTAACCTTTTCTCGACAATTCGTACTCGCCGCGTAACAATTTTTAATCAGTGCTATGGAAAAGTGTGGCATAACCAACTGTACTTCGACCGACAACCGTTTCCTGTGGAAATGCGAAGGAATATGCAAAAGGCACTTCCACGCTGCCTGCGTAGGAACCCGTAGAAACCAAGAAGAACTACTGCGTTCATTCATGCTGCCCTTATGCATAGAATGCCAGGAACAGTTCATGGACCAACTCCAACTGAAGAAGCTCATCCAGCACCAGAAAATTTTAACAGAAAGTATTGAATCACAAATCAAATCAAATCATTCAATAATCAGTCAACTCCCTAAACTGACTGTAACGCACGACACACTGGACAGTATCAATACACTGCTTTCTGAATTGAAGACGGAAATTAAAAAAGTAAATATCAACACAAACAATGCGTCGGCAAAAACCATAAATCGCATTTCGACGCTGTTCGGCGAACTTGGCCATGACTCCATATCGGACATATCGGACATTAGCAAAGAAAACCGGCAGCACACAACGAACATACAACAGCACCTGGAAAAAGCATTTAATAATATAGAATCAAAAATTGACAATATGGAACACCAATTAGAAGCTATACAAAATAAGAAAACAAACTGCAGTACAACGGCGCAGGAACTAATTAATGAATTGAAAGCGCTCAAAGAATCGAATTCACTCCAGCCAAAAACAGACAATCATCCCAGTCTGGCTGAAGAACTTCGCCTTTCATTACCACTTCCAGAATCGGACTCAGAAGAACACCGTACTCCAAATTTCACATCAGGCTGGCGCCTAATTGGCAATAAAAAAGTATGGAAACGCGACTGGACTGAATATGACGCCAGACAGCGTAAAAGACGCATGCAGGAAAAGCAAGCAGAAAAGGCCGCTCGTAAACGTATGCAGCAACGCAAACGTCAGCAGGAAAACTCAAACCCTATCAGCATAAGTAACACCTATAAACACGGAATAAACCATTTCGCCTGCAACTCAAAGAAAACTCAAATTGCTGAAATGCCAAAACAACCACTACCCTCGGACAAAGACCTCCTGGCAGCTGCACGCGTTCAATTTGCTGGGCCGCCGAATTCAGACATAACATCAAAATTTATAAATTTCCAAAAAGGCGAAACTATCAACCCATATCGGACAGAAAAAAATGCAACTAACAATGAAAATTCTGCACCGGCTCCTGCCAGCAACGCCAGCATACAATCAGCACCGCAAGACAGCCAATTTGAACTTGACCCCATGCGTCCACCAATCGTCCGACTTACGCAGCAATCATCGAATGGCGACGAGCGCTTTTTGAAGGCTAGACTCCGCGACCCAAAAGTAATGCATATTACACGCCTATATCTCGCATACATGAAGGACCAACCATCATCTGTATGCGTAGAAGGAATGACACCAACCAGTATAAGAATGCTTCTCGCATCCGAAGGACTGCCGACATCTCCAGAACAACTCCAACGCGTCTTTATTGAAGTCCATCAGGAATATGGACTCACGCCAGCCGAAGCAGTAGCCGACCTTCAATCATATCGTCATTTTTTATCAAATGAACGCACGCACCGTCTTCAACAACTTCGCGAAAGTGTAAATAAATTTAGTACAAATTTTCGCAAGTAAGGACGCCCTCTTCTGAGGCAGAACCATTATATTTAAACATAAGTAATAACTTGACTAACACTTCTTCGCTTCCTCGACAGAATGCGACTGAAATTCTTATCTATTGTCAGAATTTCAATCGCATGAAAAGCCCAAGCAAAATGAAAGAAATTCAACAAAATCTATTGTCGTCATCTTTGAAAATAATTTTAGGAACTGAAAGTAGCTGGGACGAAAGCGTAAGAAGCGAAGAAGTATTTGGAAACAATTACAATGTATTCCGGCACGATCGGAATTTGTCTACCAGTCAAAAAAAGTCAGGCGGTGGAGTCCTCATTGCCATTAATGTAGACTTTACTTCTGAAGAAATAATATCCGACAAATATAAAGAATTTGAACACGTATGGGCCAAAGCATTTATTGCTGGCGAAGAACATATCTTCTGTTCCGTGTACTTTCCACCGGAACATGCTCATAAACATTCGTATGAATTATTTTTCAAAACTCTAGAATCTATTATGTCTAACATGAACCCAGAAGTAAAACTGCATGTCTATGGCGACTTCAACCAACGTAATGCAGATTTTATTGTAGACATTGAAAATGAATCTATCTTACTCCCAGTCGTAGACGAAAACGAAACACTGCAGTATCTTTTTGGCAAATCCTCAGAACTCGGTCTATATCAAATCAATCATGTCAAAAACAAACAAATTACTTATTTAGACCTATTATTCAAAAACTGCACTGAAGACTTCTGTGTAGATGCATCATTGGCTCCCATCTGGAAAAATGAAGCATTACACACAGCAATTGAATATTCAATAGTAATGAATAACACTTCGTACCCCAGCGACTGCGAGTACGAGGATGTACCGGAATACCACAAAACTGACTTCGAACAAGTCAAACGTAGACTTCGCATAATAAATTGGCGTAGTATAATTTGTAAAGAAGGAAATGTCAACGAAGAAGTAACAAAATTTTATGAAATAATAAATCAAATTATATCAGAAAATGTACCTCTAAAGAAAAGAAGACGAACGAACACCAACAAATATCCAGTGTGGTTTAATCCACAATTGAAGAACCTAAAAAATAGAAAACAAAAAGCACATAAAATATACAAAAAAGACAACAATAGCGAAAATCTTCAAAATTACCAAAAAATTTGCTGTCAACTTGACGCAGCCATTAAAATTGCACATGAAGAACATAATCGTAAAATCGAACATCAAATCAAGTCTTGCCCTAAGAACTTCTTTAATTACGTAAAAACCAAACTAAAAAGTAACAACTTTCCATCACGAATGCATCTTGACAGTAATGTAGGACAAACTAGTAATGAAATATGTAGTCTTTTTGCCACTTTTTTTCAAGAAATTTACACCACATATGAAGAAACAGATCGCGACCGCGAATACTTCTCGTATTTTCCTGAATTTTCGAATTCTTTATCTGTCAATCAAATATCTGAATTCGAAATTCAAAACGCACTTAAAAATTTAGACGCTACGAAAGGTCCTGGACCTGACAGAATAGCTCCAATTTTTCTCAAAAATTTGGCAGAAGAACTGTCTACACCCTTACAACACCTTTTTAACATGTCCCTGAAGAATGGAATTTTCCCAGAACTCTGGAAAACCTCATATTTAGTGCCAATTTTCAAATCTGGCGCTAAATCTGACATTCGTAATTATCGTGGAATTGCCATTATTTCATGCATTCCAAAATTATTTGAATCAATAATTAATGAAAAAATCTTTCAACAAGTAAAACACCAAATTACAACTCAACAGCACGGCTTTTGCAAAGGCCGATCAACTACCACAAATCTTTTGGAATTCATAACTTTCACTCTGACTGTAATGGACAACGGTAACCACGTAGAAGCTCTTTATACGGACTTTAGCAAGGCATTTGACAGAATCGACATACCATTATTACTCTTCAAGCTCGAAAAATACGGAACTGAAACAAAATTTTTGGAATGGCTGCAATCATACTTAACAGAACGAACACAAATAGTCCGCTTTCAAAATTCCTTTTCAAACCCAATAGAAGTAACTTCTGGGGTTCCTCAAGGTTCCCACCTGGGCCCTCTTCTTTTTATATTATACGTAAATGACATTTCCTTTCTTCTTAAGTCAATACATGTGCTTGTATATGCTGATGACATGAAGCTCTTTATAGAAATAACCAATGCAGAAGACTTCGAAATATTCCAGAATGAAATTAATGTATTCTACACTTGGTGCAACAAAAGCCTATTACAACTCAACATTAAAAAATGTAATTCAATAGCCTTTAGCAGAAAAACAGTAACACCACCAACAAACATTTTCTTAGGAAACCAACCAGTAGAAAAATGTAAAATCGTTAGGGACCTAGGCGTAATCTTAGACTCCAAACTTACATTCATAGAACATTATAATACAATTATCAACAAAGCAAATAGTATGCTGGGCTTTATAAAACGCTTCGGCCACAATTTTCAAGACCCATATACAATCAAACTATTATATATTACATACGTCCGACCAATACTGGAATATTGTAGCATTGTATGGAATCCCTATATTGCCACACATGAAGAACGCATTGAATCTGTCCAAAAACAATTTCTTTTGTACGCGCTTCGTAAGCTAAATTGGACATCATTTCCCTTACCATCATATGAAGCACGCTGCATGCTTATAGACATACAAGCACTTAAAGAACGCCGCAATCTTTCAATGCTTTATTTTATCAATGACATTATTTCTCAACGCATGCAATCTACTCAATTATTATCACAACTAAATTTTTATGCACCCAGTCGTTAATTACGAAATCGTAAAATATTTTCGGAAAATTCTCACAGAACAAACTACTCTAAAAATGGCCCAATAAATCGCATGATGCGTCACTATAACCAGCACTGCGAAAATATCGACATCACCATGGGCAGAAATCAAATAAAAAAACGACTAACTACTGGAAATAATGTATAGAATATAAGAAAACATTGTATTATTATAACTGTAGTCTACATTTGCTTGACGAAATAAATAAATAAATTTAAAGTACCGCTTCGAGCTGTTCCCAAGTAACAAAACTGGTTTTAAAAAGGTTTTATAGCGCTGTTTTGGCTGTATTAAGCGCTATCAAACTGTGATAAAACCAATATTGTTACCAGGGTTGTGCGTATTCCTCCGCAGTCTGGGGCCCCGGAGCTGCTTGATGTAAGTCGATAAAAACATGCTCAATCTGGCTGTACGTTGGTCAGGTGATCTCCAGATGGCTATTTTTCAGGATTGCTTATCGAGTCAATAAAATACGCTTTCAAATGTTCAATATGTGCGAAATTGGAACGGAAGGTTGCGTCCGGATTTCGGTTTAGTTTGGTCGAGAATCGGAACAAGCTCGTTCCGATCTGTTTCAAATCCCGTGCGATTGGCTCCGTTTCGGTCCGCCCAAAGTCTGAGAAGGAAAATTGTCAATTTTATCGAGCAAGCGTTATTTTAATGAAAACAAATCATCAAGTCTATTATGCATGTTAGAAATAGTTTGATTGAATTAAAACCTTTCAAAACGAGTTTTGTTGTGAAGTTTTGCTTGACCTCTTAAAGTGTTGTTTTTGTCAAATTTAAAGAGACACGTTGTTTCTCAACCACTGAATACGTACTTTTGATTTTGAAGTAGAATACTTCTCTCAGGAAGTTCGGCTACATAGGGATGTGAAATGAAAATCGAAAACCGAAAAATGTGAAAAATATGTCCAATTTCAAATGCTAATAAATCGGTTAGTTTGGATTTCATTCGTTCTTGCAGCGATAGATTGGAAAATCTTCTAAGATTCTTCCCAAATGAAGATAATTGTAATTTTATTATTCAAACTATTGTACCATTGAAAGTAGTCAAGCCTTGTCAAAACGAAAAATTCGACCTCTGATTGGTCGTTATATGATTACTTCCCAAGAACGGTCGACCGAATCATATACCTTGCAATTTAAAATATGCTATTTGGCGTATATGAGAGCCTGTTTCAGCCGAAGCCGCTCATAATAGTTCTAGACAGCGACAACAGTAGTCCTCCCTTAGCAGCAGCAGTTGCAGTGCAGTGGATACCAGCGATAGCGGATGGTGGCCACAGCTTTGGCATGGCAACTGATAGCGCACTAGTTGCAGCGGATCTCAGTACCGATAGCAGCTGGGCCAGCTGATGCAGGGACAGCGGATACAAATGGCAGCGTATAGCGGCCACAACTGTGGCATGGCTACGGATGGCGTAGCAGTTGCAGCGGGTATCAGCATCGATAGCAGCTGATGCAGCGAGGCCAAGATGTGATCAATATCTTATCCGATATTCCGATATAAAAAATAATTTTTCACACAACCAAAATTTAAAAATTGTCAAGCCTCAATCATGAAGCAACTTGCTATTTTATTGAAAATGGTCAATCCTTGTTGAAGCGCAAAATTCGATTGATCTGATTAGTCAACGTTTATTTACTAGAAAAAAATGACTGACACGCAAGCAGTCGGGTTATCTTTCTTGTAAAAGTATTCTACTTCAACCTTGCGGTCGTGGCATTGCACACAACCCTCCTGTGCAGCATTGATTATAAAGCAAATGAAAATTCGTTTTTTTTGTATAATACAGGTCGGACTCGATTATCCGGAATGATAAAAAAAATCGTTCCGGATGATCGAAACACAGAAAAAAATTTCGAATTTGCGATCAACGAACATAAAATAGTTTTTTTTATTATTATTTTTTAATAATAGAAATAAATAGATATTTCTATGGCGGAAAGGAGTAAAATCTTGAGGAGCAAAAAAATAAACTGAGCATTGATTATTTTCACTTAATTCGAACATGTCCCAAACATGCCAGAAGTGACATAAATTGAAACAAATATTCCAGGAGGGATGGTAAAGGTAAGATTTCG
This sequence comes from Wyeomyia smithii, assembly GCF_029784165.1. Classification (NCBI taxonomy): domain Eukaryota; kingdom Metazoa; phylum Arthropoda; class Insecta; order Diptera; family Culicidae; genus Wyeomyia; species Wyeomyia smithii. The sequence continues at coordinate 117,857,557 of NC_073696.1, read as the reverse complement.
AAATAAAAATTAAAAACGAACAAAAAAAAAATACCGGATAATCGAGTCTCTGGATAACCGAGTCCGACCTGTACTTAGCTGCGAAATATAATTGAATATTTTATAGAGTGCATTTACTAAAATCAGTGCACTTCGTAGAAATGAAAACTTGCAAAAATCGTTGTAAATTTGCCAAATATGTTCCTTTTCAGAATAAACACCATGTCAATAATTAATTGAATCCACTGTTTTTTACTCTCACGTACTTGACGAGGAGTCATGATTTTTAAAATGGATAATCTCCTGATCATTAAAGCTTCACGAAACTTAAGCAGGTATTAGACGAAGTGAATATTTGCTATTTTTGGTACGAATTTTATTTGCACAAAATAAAATCCGTACCAAAAATAGCAAATCTTTGCTTCGTGTAATACCTGCTTTAGCCTTGGTCGACTAAACTGGAAACTCTTTTGTCAAGCATTTTTGTGCCAACTGAATTTGTTCTTAATTCAACTATTCCATATTTTTTCATTATTTTTTAACTGCTGAACTAATTTAGCGAGTAGCGGAAATTCCCAAAATTTTAGACTGTCGTGGTTTGTCATTATTCGATTTTTATCTTGCTTGCTTATTGACGCTTGATTTTTCAAACAAACATAACATACTTTCCAACCACAATATAATTAAAAAAAATGACCTAAATAAAAACCTAATTTACGCTTTTATAAATTACTAGCTGACCCGGCAAACTTCGTCCCGCCTATTTTAGTGTTTAATTTAATAATTTTAAACATTTCAAATTTATTGATTCCTTGCGATTGGATTATATCGTTCAAAAATAATTGGTTTTAGCGGAATGGCAAATCCTCAACTTTTGGCTTTTGTACATGACCTCTATTCCGGATATATATTGGGTGCATTTTAGTTATTTTCGTTGTTTTCCAGAAATTGAAAGTGGTCATCTTCTAATTCAAAATGGTGTCCAGGGTCAATGCTTGGGTTCTTTACATCATTTCGATTACGGACTTATCCATATGTAGTAGTATTCGGTTATTTTCGGCTGTTTTCCAGAAGTTGCCATTTTTCAATTCAAACTGTCGTCTAAGACCAATTTATAACTCCTTGCATCATTCTGGATCCGGTGATCCGGAACCGTAAGTCGCCATCTTGGATTTAAAAATGGCACTTGGAAACAATTTCTGGCCCCTGAGCGCCATTCTGGTTTAAGAAACACCCGTATTGGGTATTATTTGGTCATTTTCGGCTGTTCTCCAGAAACCGGATGTCACCATCTTCGAATTCAAAATGGTGTCTGTGGTCGATGCTAGCTCCTGTGTATCATTCTGGTTCCGAAGATACTCATTTTGTATGGAAATCGGCCATTTTTGTCTGTTTTTTAGAAAACGGGAGTTGCCATCTTACAATTCATAATGGTGTCTGAGGTTAATTTTCAGCTTCATTCTCGTTCCAGAGATACTCATATTGGGTGGTACTTTAGGCTGTTTGCAGACACCGGAAGTCGCCATCTTACAATTCAAAATGTTGTCTGAAGTCGATTTGTGGCTTCAGTGGTCGATTTGTGGCTTCAGTGCATCATAACAATCCCGGAAATACCCATATGGCGTCGTACACAAATTACGTAACGCTAAAAACCTAGATTTCAGACCCCCTCCCCCTCTATGTTAAATATGACTCCCTATCCTAAAGTTACGTAACACTGGACAACCTGTCCCCCCGTCCAAATTTGCAATTTTGAGCAAACATCTCAGTTACGTAACGGGCTCAACTAAGCCCCCCCCCCCCTCCCCCCTATGTAACAATAAGTAACGCAGACTTATCCCCCCCCCCTTTCATGCGTTACGTAATTTGTGTACGACGCCTATTGGGTGGTATTTGGTCATTTGCCGCTGTTTTTCAGAAACCGGGAGTCGCCATCTTGGATTTCAGAATGTCATTAGGAGACAATTTTTGGCATCTGAGCGTCATTCTGGTCTGGTTCTGGTCTAAGGTCAATTTGTGGCTTCAGTGCATCATAACAATCCCGGAAATACCCATATTGGGTGGTATTTGATCATTTTCGGCTGTTTTCCAGACACCGGAAATCGCCATCTTACAATTCAAAATGTTGTCTGAGGTCGATTTGTGGCTTCAGTGCATCATAACAATTCCGGAAATACCCATATTAGGTAGTATTTGGTCATTTGCCGCTGTTTTTCGGAAACCGGAAGTCACCATCTTGGATTTCAAAATGGCATTTGGGAACAATTTCTAGCCTCCGTGCGTTAATCTGATCAAAGAAACGCTCAAATTGAGTGGTATTTGATCATTTTCGGCTGTTTTCCAGACACCGGAAGTTACCATCTTACAATTCGAAATGTCTGAGGTCGATTTGTGGCTTCAGTGCATCATAATAATCCCGGAAATACCCATATTGGGTGGTATTTGGTCATTTGCCGCTGTTTTTCAGAAACCGGAAGTCGCCATCTAGGATTTCAGAATGGCATTATGAGACAATTGTGGCCTCTGAGCGTCAATCTAGTTGAAGAAACATTTATATTGGGTGGTATTTGGTCATTTTCGGCTGTTTTCCAGTTACCGAAAGTTTTCATCTTACAACTCAAATTGTTGTTTGAGGTCGATTTGTGGCTTCAGTGTATCATAACAATCCCAGAAATACCCATATTGGGTGGTATTTGGTCATTTGCTGCTGATTTTCATAAACCGCAAGTCGCCATCTTGGATTTCACATTGGCATTAGGAGACAATTTTCGGCCTCTGAGCGTCATTCTGGTTGAAGAAACACTCATAGTTCGTGGTATTTGGTCATTTTCGGCTGTTTTCCAGACACCGGAAATCGCCATCTTACAATTCAAAATGTTGTTTGAGGACGATTTGTGGCTTCAGTGCATCATAAAAATCCCGGAAATACCCATATTGGGTGGTATTTGGTCATTTGCTGCTATTTTTCAGAAACCGGAAGTCGCCATCTTGGATTTTAAAATGGCATTTGTAAACAATTCCTAGCCTCTGAGCGTCAATCTGGTTAAAGAAACACTCATATTGGGTTGTATTAGGTCATTTTCGGCTGTTTTCCAGACACCGGAAGTCGCCATCTTACAAGTCGAAATGTTGTCTGAGGTGATTTGTGGCTTCAGTGCATCATAACAATTCCTGAAATACCCATGTTGGGTGGTATGAGGTCATTTGCCGCTATTTTTCAGAAACGGAAAGTCGCCATCTTGGATTTCGAAATGGTATTTGGAGACAGGCCAGAAGAAGGAAGGGTGTCGAAAAATTATGGACATGTTTGTTACATCTAAAAACATTCACCTACTAAATTTAGTTATACTTGCCTGATTGGTTCTCGAGCTGTGCGTAATTTGAGTATACATTCTTCGGCGCAGTTAACTAATTTTAAGCAACAAAAAAGAAAACTCTTTTGTAGCTGTTAAACTGACCGACATAGAGAAATTTTACGTGACTTGCCTCACTGTACCACTGTGCAATGAGTTTAGTTACCTTTTTCACCACAAGAGGGGGTGTTCCCTTTCCGTCTTCTTGAAAATATATGGGAAATTTGGGAGTGAACTATATTGGTATTATAAGATATTTGCTTTGCGTTTGATTTTTAATCAGACTTTTCCGGATTCCGGAAACATTACCCGGTCCAGATAGCTCCGTTCTGGTTCGGTCCGGAATTAAATCGGACATTGAAGCCGGAAAAACATCGGACCGGACTTTCTGGAATCCAGGTCCGATATCACACATAACTATTGATAGACAGACAGGTTCTTTTTTACGCGGATTTTTCACGAGGTTTTTTATGCGGATTTTTTAATTACCGCTTTACCGATTTTGGAATTAATGCGATTTTACACGATACCGCGCTAATTCAAAAAAAAAAAAAAATCACGGGTTCTCTTGTTAATGCAGGTTGGAAACTTAAAACTTTTGAGTGTTTATTGAGTAAAAAACTTAGTCAAAAAAAAAAATCCTCCGCCTTCCGAAAGATCAGAAAAAATTGTCAAAGAGGACAATTTAAAATACTGGTCGTAGAGCGTCTCGGGTTTTTTCCTTCTTTTTTACGCGGATTTTTAGGTTATGCTGTGTATTTGGTGGGACCAGATTGGTGTTATTTATTATCTTGCTGTTGCAACCGAATGCGCACCATCACTGGGGAACGGTATCGGCTTTAATTGATGGGTTCAAGCTTGGCATTGCGCGGAAATCTGACACAATGCGAACAGAGGCACTTAAAAGTGATTCGACTACATGACAACGCTCGGTCTCATACAGCCATACTGCGTTACAACTTATAGAGAAACCCTCAAATTGGAAGTCCCATCTCAACCGCCATATTTCCTAGATATTGCTCTGTCCGTTCATTACTTGTTCCGTTCGATGGCACAGGGTTTAGCTCATCAGCAGTTCGGTTGATATGGAGACCTTGTAAAACGACGTGGTTTGTGGAGAAGCTTAGAGAACGAGCACTTTTACCGTAACGATACTGAACTCCGCCAGAAAGATGGGACAAAGTTGTAGCTAGCAGTGGGCAATACTTTGAATGATTTTTAGGTAACTATTTTATTCAAAATACGGTTGCATTTTTAATACTTTAAACGAAAGTATAATGTAAAGTGACAAGACGATCCACACTTTACGGAACAGTTCCGCGTTGTGGTGAAATGTTCTGCTTTAAACCCTACGTCTCGTGATATCTTTAGCCCCACACATGTTTAGATATCTCAAATCAATCGCGTTTCAAAAAAATTGTGATTATATACTCATTTTGGTTTCAAAGTGTCTGTAGCTGACCTAGTTTAAATTGTCCAAAAGCAAGAAAAGGCGTAATTTCTTATGTAGGTCTTCATGGTCCAGGGCTCGATGGTATCATGCGGCATCAGATGACTCAATTAACTGTAGAAATAACAATTTTAACGTATTTGAGAAACACCTTCAGCTAGAGTTGAAAATTGAAATTGTATTTCATCAAAATATCTCCAAAACAGCAAACAAACCCGATTTTAATGTGCGAGCACTCATTTTAGAGATAAGATCACATTCTCTTGAATGATTTCGAGTTAAAATTGTTTCGTCTGCTGCTAAAGGCTATTTTTTCAATGAAAGAAGGAATATTTATTTGCTCTTTCAGATCAATTTTACCGTTTCCAATCAGCTACCCATTAATTTTCTCCAATGAGCTACCCTAATATTTTTTTTCAGTATTAGACTTCAGCTTCATCCGATATAGACTTCCTAGTCTTCTCCGATTTAATTAAGATCTTTGCAATCGCTGGTTTCATGAATGCAAAACAACAACTGAGTACAGGTTAGGTAGAAGCGTTACTAAGTGTTGAAGGGTAAGGTAAACTTGCGATTTTTTCAACGTTAAGAATTAAATTTACACAAAGTTGGTAAGTCATTTATTTAGTTATATTTCAGTCATTAGATTGTAAATTTCAAAACATCATTTACATGACAATAAAATTAAATTGAGTGAAAACCATTATAACTAGAGAGAGATTTCAATTACTGCTAACAGCATCTAGTATATAGAATGCTCAGGTCGGAAGTCAAACATAAACAGTACTTCGGAAAATTGTTCAATAATATGTTTTACAATGAACTGTAGGCATCATGTATCCAATAGGTTTCTTGTCTGGTAGGTAGCACAAATTCTCCTCTATGATTTCAAATAATCACCCAATAAGATATTAATGACCTTAAAACCCTAACCCCTGGAGACTAAAGCTCAAGCAGACAACCGTCGAATGTAGTAACCCCTGCGCGTAAGCGTAATTTGCAGCAGGAGCTTCATGGAGCCAAAATTATTTTCTCTGTCTACCTCTAACCTACACACCTCACGCTCAATTACGTATTTTTACTGTACTGACCCAGCCGCTGCATAGTTGGATGTAGGCTCCACCAATCACCATTTGCGCAGGTGGTGTTGGTGTTGGTGCACTCTTTCTGTGTGGCCTATGTACAAAAACTCAGCCCATAAAGACAAGCAGCCGCGAGAACATCGATGATGCCAACGCGCCACCAAGATCTGGCAGCTCGAGAGCTGCCGAGTTGATCAATCTCTACCTCTCCAGCTAACCCCTGTACCACTCCGCACGCGATTTAGTTAGAAAGAGAAAGCTTACCTCTCCATCAGGTATTGCTCGCCACAACCGCGGATCTTGACGCGCGTAAGGGTAGTAGCGGTACAATAAATATAAAATAAAGAAGAATGAGAAACGTTGAGATGATTTGCTTGGCAAGGGGTGAACATATTATGCTGCACCGTGGGGGAAGGGAAGGCGACAGAAAGGAATGTTAAAGATCACTTTTGTGGTGGTATAAACCGCCACGGCGGCGGGATTGCCGCATGAAGTGTGCAGTGGTGATCACACAGGCGGTACGATGGAAGAGGGAGAGAGAAAAAGAAATTATTGTGGCTTTATGTGCCGCATGGGAAAGTAGAATAAGAAGAACACCGTTGCTAAGCCGCAGCAAAGAAGTCTAAACAGAGCATGAATGACGAAGAATGGAATTAAAATTAATAACGTTATAAAAAGCGACTATACATGTTTTTTGTGTGCTTAACGACGAACAAAGAGAGCGTGAGAGCTGTGCCAGACAAGTAGTTAGATTGTATGGGTCGCTTTTCAAGTGTGTTGGTTCGGTACCAGACAGTGCTAAGCGAGGAAGCTAGCTCATTCAGAAGATTTCTGCGACGTGCAAGCAATTTAAATGAGAAGCCTTTCGACTACCGAATGTGCGAGAGAAAGAGCAGAACGGCAGCAGAGAAAAGTGGGCGTGGCATGTTATGCTATTACCACTGGTGGTTGGCATGTTTTTTTTTTCATTGAAAATGGGTGGAGTTTAACTGGAAGCTTTGGCGGATGATGCGCACGACAAAAGGAGCGATAAACTCGACGCTGGTGCGGGTCGGAGTACAAACGGGATGAGGTGCGCTGTTGACTCATGCAAAGTGCGCTTCAATCAAGACGCTTAAAGCTCAAAACGCAGTAGGCAGCTGCTGGTACGACGGATGCCCCTAGTTGCGAACAGTGCATGCAGATTGCCTGGTTTTGGCGTTATTCGTTAAAAATGTATTAGTTTCTTGCGAATGTATGTTTGACGTACAGATATACTTGTATACTTTACTTAAACGCTTGCATAAGAGCATTGTCACATATAATTGTTACTGATTTTTACGGGCATTTGAACAATGTTTCTGTGGAAATGAAAACAAGGGATATAATTTTTTTGATAATTCTTACCTTTATGAAATTATTTATTAACGTTGAGTCTATCGAAATTGAACTGGAATAGATGATATCGCTTCCTTTTTCGACAATGTGTCACGATGGCAGGATCGAGACTGGTACAATAATCGCTAGCAACCCTGTAATTCAGCTCATCACATACGCCTCAGCCACATTGTGCGCGCATGTAGGATGTTGTAGACAGAGTGTGAATCAGAAGGCAGAAGTGAGAGAGAAAGAACGGAATGCATGGTGGTTGAAACGAGAGTATTTCCAACGTGGCTTGCGAGTGAGTGAGCAGGAAAGAGCACAAACCAGTCGGAGAGCCTAGGCGCAAGAGTCAAGTCGGCAGCAAACTTGATGGTACATATAGCCCGAGAGTCAAATCGTCAAGCGCAACATCAACGGCAACGGCAGCAGCAGCTGTGTATATAGAAGGAGATTTAATGTACGCACTCTAGGGGTCTACGGTGCTACGGGGGGCATCAATAAAGCAGCTACTAGTGTAGGTTTTCTCCTGGCCTTTCGTTGATCTTGTCTCGCTCTCGCTTACGGCATCAGATACGGTCTGAAACGGTAACATGGTTAAGTACAGTAGATGTCTGCAGTTTCAGTTTGCGGCTACTATGCCAGAAAGTCTTTTGACTTCTGTTACTAGCAAACGTTCGCAACACTCGTTCCAAGTCCAGCGTACTAAACAGGCCGTTTTTTGGTAGCCACCTTCCTACAATTCTCCGTCATAACTTTTAAACTTTTCGGGTTGCCCGATTGACTCTCATCGATTGGTGTGCGGAGCATACACACACGTTCCGACGCGTTTGCCTCCTGTGTGCTCTGACTCGGTCGGCCACTCGTGTCGTTATTTCGGTGTGTATTATTGCGCGCTGCTGTGTTGAGTATAGAGCTCGTCTCATCGTCTTCATCTCTTGTCCAACCAGGGGTCGTCCGTGTGCTCTGAGCGCTGTGCTGCTACGCTACCCTTGCCTTCAAGTGCGGAAGATCAATTTAGTCATAATAGCGATACGCACAGAAGCGTTCGGAAGTTATATTGCATCTGCGATATTATTAACTCTCACACTTTTTTCAACTGTGCTGGAGTCCGGAGCGTCTTTCTTTACGCAGGAGCTCTTCAGGATTTGCCAATAGTTTTTTGCTGGTTTTAATGCTACAAAGTACTACGTTTGGTGCAATAACACCCAACTAGTTGCCGAAGAAGATAGTCTAAAAGCGACCAAGTGAAATTAAATGAATAATATTAAGCTAACGAGCGATACCAGTGCACATAAAATAGGAAATTGTGATAAAAAGTGTAGTAAAAAGTGTTCAACCTTTAGCTGACAACGAGTGCTTACGTTTGAATATCAATTCAGAGGGAATCCGGATCGTTGACCAGAAGAAACTACAGCTTCGAGAGGTAAGTTTCTAACAAATTTAATAAGTAGTCTAAATTAACGAAATAATTGACGAAACATTCATCTGAAACATAACATCAAAGCCGACTACAGTCCGAAATAGTGTGGCCGCACGTGTATCGAGCTATCGGTGTTTACACCGCCTACTTTTTATCTTCGTTTTGTGACTGGCTGTTCTGCTACTGATTCAGCTACTGGTTGTACGCGTTAGTACCAACACATGCATTCAATCAGACTTGGAATGGGGAGTCAATAGAAATGGTGAGGACTGCAGAGAAAATGATTCCTCTAACGCCCGATCATGCCGTCGGTGTCTGTGTTGATTTTTTTCCTCCACAACTCTCCGACGGCGAATTGGTTTCAGTAAACCAGAATAAAAAGTTCAAAAAAATTCAATATAATTTTTTCGATAGTGTTGACGATACCATATCCTGATTATCGAAGGAGAAAAGGAAAGAGGCTCGAAGAAAACAATTCCGGCTACCGGTTTTTGCGCCGCCCTTTTTTCATTCCATTTGCTCAAGCTTGGAAACCCGTTTTCGGCACGTAACGAAGTAGGCACGAAGCAGATGTCTAATTATTTGGTCTCCCGTTCTCACATCCGATTAAGGCGTGTGCATAATTCTCGCTCTGTACTTCTCTAACTTGTTGCAGCGGCAGCACCCCACCGGTCCCATTGCTACCGGTGTTACACGCGCACATGTCCACCGGGTTAGTCAGTGCACGATCCGTGCGGTGCTCGACGTTCGTTTTTCGCTCTCTTGCGCGTGGTTTTCCCTTTTTGCTACTGTTCTGCCCCGTGCACAATCGACAGTCGGTTCGTTGTGCGATTGGCCGATTTTGAGCTGTGCGTGTTTGCCAGGCCGGACCCAGGGCCAAGAGTGGAACCGAAAACGGGAAGGCAGAAATGGCTGGTAAAAGTGGTATGGCTACTGGTTTTCGATTCCGACCAATTATCGTCAACTCGTGTCTCGCCCAACGGAACGTGATGAACATGCGTGATAAGACCGATTTGGGATGGTGGGGATCGTGTACGATAATGTTGCCTTCGAGAGGGTTATTTAGGTAATTATGTAGTGTTTTTAAAACTAATTGCTGAATGATGTGGTTATAAAGGGTTCTTGAGATATAGATATAGATTTGATTCAAGCTCAGTTCCCCAATTTTAGTTTCTCATTTCTTTCTAGCGTTAACTTGAAATGCGTTAACTCGAAACTAACGAAATGTCAGTATTCTTGAGGTTTGACTTCATTGCGACCACTAATTTCAACGAGCATAGTTTTCTTCGTTTTGATTTACTATCGCTCAAATTTCTCACACTCACAATTTTGAGGTAATTATTGTGTGTAAATGTGTAAAAAGTGTAAATTGTGTGTATTGTGTGTAAATGTGTAAAAAGTGTAAATAACATGGTTTCTGAAAATAATTTCCTTAATTTATGATGATAAATAAACTCTTAGATTTGTTATTTTTTTTTCTTCTGTACCTTCATAGAAATATGGAAATCTGCAATTTGCATGTTTCTCGATACATATCCATGCGAATCGCGATTGGTACAGTGATTTACACAAGTATTGTTCAATCACTAGAATATTTACTGTTCTGAGGTCCAGTTTCAAGACCTAGTAATAGCCTGATAATCCGCAGAAAACACCTAATTTATTTAAATTACTTCAAAGTTTGAGGTTAGTTTTCTTGAGTTATTGTTCAACCCAATCTGAAGATGCTTTTCACACCAATAATGCGCCTGAAGTTTCTGGGCACTCAGTCTTTATGAGACTCGGTCGGATATCTACATTTTCACTTCTGAAGCTTCTATTCTGTTCCATTATTCCAGGAACGATATCATCTCGGCAAATGCTTATAGTTGCGGGTTACACTGGTCGAAAAAAGCGAAAAAAACTTTGTCATATAGCTCAAAAAGAGTAAAAAGAAAGGCCTTTCAACAGTTCCTGTAAATTTTGATGCCCCTAGCAAGCTTAGATGTGAGTCAAAAAGCTACAGAGTAATTGTTAACCGGGTTCGACGCTTTTACGTTTGCTTACGAGAAAATTTATTTAGGTCTCTAAACACTTTCAACTTAGTTTGAAGCACCAAAATTTACAAAAAGCTATAATCTTTCCTGTGGCAGCCAAGCCGAAAGTGCATGAAGTCGTCATCGATTAGAATGAATTCTTCTCGTGAGCAAACGTAGAAACGACAAACCCGACAAGCAATTACTCTGCGACTTTTTGACGTACTTTCGAGCTTGCTAGGGGCACCAAAATTCACTGAATGGTTTAAAAACTAAAATTTTCTCATATTGTTCCAGATTGAGGTCTGGAGAAAGCCCTGTATTTATCAGTGTTATTTATTGCAGATTTTTTTTCATTCGGTAAAATGCTTCTATACCGTATAAAATTCATGTAGGAACATTTTTTGTGCTTATTTCTGAAACTTCACCACTTTCCTTTGGCTGTGCTTGATATAATTAATAGACTTTCCATAGAAACAGTTAATGGAATAGTTTTCGCTAGAAAAAATATTGCTGTAATAGTTTTAAATTGTCTACCTAAGAAATTTTTGAATTTATATGGATCTGAAAAGAAAATCGCACAGTGTTTTATTTTGCCGATTTTGTGCTCTTAATTAATGGCGTCCTCACATTTGATTTTAGTGATATACTTTATTTGGAAAAGTTTCTATGTATTTTATTGCGCTTCTTTTAGAATGGACGATCCAGTGATTAATCCATCCATACGAGATATGAAGGATTTATTTTTTCAGGACATTGTCTTCGAGAAAGTTATAACAGATGCCTTTAGTAGCAACTTTGCCGAAGATGTAAAATTTGATGCACATAAAAAATCCTATTGTTGTTACACTTTAGATGACGTCACGTTTTAAATCATGACGAAAAAAAGGGATTTTCATATTTTTCAAACCCTCGACAAAATTATGAGATTTTTATGGACTCACATTTTTGCTGAACATTGTAAAACACTATCTTCAAAACTAACATAGTTATTTAAAAAATTCTGAGTTTTCACACAAAAGAATTTTTTTAATGAAACAATCGAAAAGACACGATTGGACAAATGATTCTATATTATTTTGGAAGTCGGGCAGATGCCCTTTCAGGATATCAATAATTTATCTGTGTATTTTTGCGTACGAATGAGTTATTTAAAGTTGAAATAGCCGATGCAAAACTGATGATGGTTTAAAAACTTTTTTATTTTGAACTATAGCGAAGCAAAATGTACAGCAATAATATGTATTTTTGTATGGCCAATAACGTTATAAAAGACATATAGTGTGTAGAAAGTGTTGGAAAAAAGTTATGTTGAAAATAATGATTTGAGTAAACTTTTAATGTAAAACTGTTTATATCTTTTTGAATGTAAGAGATATTAAGTTGACATCTTCAACAAAGTTGCTAGAAAAAGTATCTACCACAACTTTTTTGAAGAAACTGGATATCTATCTCACTGTCATAAAGAAATAAATCCATCCTAGCTCTTAGAGGCGGATTGATCACTGGATCGTTCATTCTAAAAGAAGCGAATAAAGTATACCATTAAAATCAAATGTAAGGACGCTATTAATTTTGAGCACGAAATCGGCAAAATAAAGCACTGTGGGCTGGTCCGATTATGATACATCTTTTGTTCTGATCATGATACAATATGATTGTGAATACGTCGGATTTTCTATTATTTATTGTGTCTGTAAACTAGACAGATAGACGGTTTTGATAGACGTTATTTGTTTATGATTTCATGCGATATTAACGGTTAAAATGTGCCATGGAAATCTATGTACACTAAGGTCGTTTTTTACGCAGGGGATGCGTTTCAAATTTGTATGGGTCCGCGTAAAAACGACTTTTTTGAGTTGCAAATATAACAAAGAAACCGTCCTAAAACGTTGAAACCTCGTTTGAATATGATAGTGGCCAATCTAGAGACCAAAATTCAATATTTTAAATTTTGAGTATTTACACCAAAAATTGTGAATTTTTTTCAAAAACTGGTATATGATCACTCGTGGCCTAAAACGGAAAACGTGATTGAAATTAGGTCGATATCTTGTGCCGTTTTTGAGTAATGGAGGAAAGCAACTCCCGTAAAAAAACCGCGTAAAAAGCGACCTTACTGAATCATGAAAATAGTCTAAATTGTTTCGATCGTGATACATTATCTTTAAAACGAATAAAGAATAAATCGATTTTCTATCTGAAATAGAATTTGTACCAATTGCGATTATTAACGAACAAGGGAATTTTACTGTAGTAGCGACAAAAACGAAAGAAATGCTAATGAGTACAATCTTGTTGTTGTGTACAAAAGCATTAAAAACGCCTACAAATTTTGGCGATTAATTTTAATATATTTCTTTACTGCAATTAGTCAGCACTGAAAAATAAGAATTTGACAAGTTTGCTTGTAAACAAAAACTAAATCGAAATTTTTCGCCCCTTGAGTCTGAGATTGTCGGCTTATTTTCTTTTATTCTGTGAATAATCTATGGAAATTTTAGGTCGAACTGATTGAACTTCTGTTTTGAGGTTCACTAGCTTATTGATTTAAATACAATAAAAAATTAAATACGCAAAATTCGAAAGCTGAAGCTAGAGGAGCTGCGTAGCCCGATTTGTTAAGCGGATGGTCGTGGGCTCGAATCTTAGCAAAATCCAGCCATTCAATACCAAAAAAGCACTTAAGCAATGAGTTTATTCTCAGGCTCCCCAACCACTCACCTTTCCTTCACGCTGAATTTTATAATACCTTGATGTGACTTCCTCTTAACAAAGCAAAAAGAAATCCGTCTTATAAATAAATCTGATTAGAAGGCCTGGAAATTATAAGTAGCGATATTTGACAAAAGGAACGAAGCAAAATTAAGTCCATCTCATAAAAAAACTGTCCAGAAGGAAGAGCAACGAAAATATTACACACAAACATAAATAAATAATATGCATGCCACTTCTTAATAGCGGTATTGCTAATAATAGAGGTGAGGAGCACAGCAGATATACGGGTATATTTCACAATAGATAATTGATTCTGGTCGCAGTGAGGACGTCCATACAGAAAGAAAATCGAAGGCTAGTTGGGCTTAGCTTAGCTTAGTTCTGACTGTACATATCAATAGTTGCTACCAGCCTTGCCACTTAGTTTTAAATAAAATCTGGCAAAACGAAAATGAAGAGTCTATCAAAAATCTGGCACTCATTTTCGGATAAAATTCCAGACAAAATTCAAAGTGATGACCTTTTTTTTTACTTTCGCCGGGTGTAGGTAGGTAAAGGCCGATCACGACCCATCTCGTAATGTTGACCTTTTTGCGAGACGACGCGGATGAAATCTGGCAAAAATCTGGCTTATTTTCAAATATCTGGCAGTTTCTGAGGTTTGTCTGTTTGTCTGGCGCGCAAACAGAAATCTGGCAAAATTCAGATTTATCTGGCATACTTGCAGCGTTGGTTGCTACTCTTTGATGGGTCTTACCCACTCAAAATGCACAATGAATCAACTAAAAGATCGATTGGGAGTGGTAATTCCTTCTCACCCTGGCACCGGCCACGTCCTTACAGTCAGTTGGGGACATCGTCGGTTTCGTGCAATACCGGCAAAACTCAACATTTTGCCATTTTGAAATTTTGATGTCAAACGATGCCAAATATACTTAAGTTTTATTTCGCAAAGACTTGTTTCAAAACTTACACAAACAACCTGATTTATAAGCTGATGTGTCTTTAGAGATCAAATCAAGAACATACTTCAAACATGGCAAAAAGAGATTTTAACTTGCTCGTACTTTTCGTGGATGTGATAAAGGTAATATTAAACGCTAATTTCCAATCCCGTTTCTCTAGGAACTATGAATTTCGAGGTGTGCCAGTGTCGCATGAAACCTACAATAAAGAAGGAGTGTTAGAATGTAGTCTTCGCTTTTTTAAAGACCGAGTATACCTCTGCATCCCTACAAAGACCACAGAAGGAAGTTTTTGTTAGTGGGGTGGGTTTTTGATCAGGATTCACTTTGATAAGTGATATGAACATGATTTAATTGGCGTAATGTAACAATATAGATATGATCATGTATATATATATTGTGAGATTAATAAAATACATTATGAAGTTTTAGGGCATGTAAAAAAGATCCCGGTTGGCTGCCTACCATAGTTTAAATACTTAAATTTTCGAAGCAGAAAACGCAAAAAAAAAAAATATATATACAAAAACCATATGGAAAGTGTCTGTTATATTGTGTTCCCAAAAAAGTGATTGACTTTTATGAGACTGATTCATGACATATCAATAGTTGTTGTTTTGATCCTTTCTGCATCTGAAAACATGAGTTGAAATAAGTTATTACAACAACATTGCAGCGCTTGCAGCGCAGACGTGTCGCTCTTTTCTACAACCATACACCGCATGAAGTCAACCAAACAGATCATTCACGCATTCACGCAAAAAGTGGAAAAATCAACGATTCACAGGTCGAGCGAAACAAAAACGACCCTACACGGTTATAGCTCGTGAATTGGTCTATACACGTTTGCCAGTGTATGTACGGGAAATGTCACTTATCTTCATTAGCAAACGCATAATGTATGCTGAAGACCGAAAAAAAAAACAGTAGGAAAAGAACCCGGTATTGCAATACACACACGCGATATTTTTCTGCACTTGCAGTGCGGCGTAGGATAGAATATCGAATATTTCTTTGCAGGGTATGAGCTCAAATATCAACATATAACAAAATCGAAACAATAATTTGTACTTATCTTACCAAATCTATTGAAATTGTTGCATATTCGAGCGCCTCTTTAGCCTGCAGCAAACACTTACACCAAACACACTAGTTTCAGCAAAAAAAACTTGAATTATAAATTTTCACGAAGCAGAGAATTCACACGTGCTGACAATAGCCATGCTGCCAGAGCCCTTCAGAAAGAAAATCGAAAGTTAGTTGAATACAAAAACTAGTTAATGGATGTTAAATATCTTGAAAAACACAGTTATAGGATCAGAGAAAGCCATTTTTGTAGCAGGTAACCAGTAATAATTGGTAACATTTGTTCAATCTTGTCCTTACAGTTTTTCATGTATTTTATTCAGTGCCGTTCAATTAAGTTTTCCCAAACATTTTTTATTATTCAAGGTTGAGAATCTCGTTATTTTCTTTTATTGTTACATATTTCAATCCTTTAGTTTCCGATTTAGTCTCAAATTTGTATTAAATTTAGCTAAATTGTACTTCTAAAACTAAAATGTATTCCGAAAATTGATAAAAAAATATTTTCAAAGAGCTTATTGAAAGTGTCCTAGCAAAGTGTATCAAAAAGATGAGATATTTATGGCCCTTCTTCAACAAAAATTCTCTGGTTTGGTATACTTGAAATACAAAGACTTATTGGCGTCAATAGTAAGCAATCAAGCTAGTTGTAAGATAATTTCTTTTTTCATCTCTTAATTTTTGATCTGTAGGTTTAAATCGCCACGAATGATAAGCCTTGATTGCGAAATCAAACAAATTTTAACGGTTCCTTTTACACATATTTAATAGTGTAGAAATAACACTATTTTGTGATTTCCCACAAAATATAATTATCTGAAAATTCCAATGAAACACTTAAGTTACAATCCAAATCCTCCTTACAAAACGTTCCGTGTAGACAAATTTTGGCTTAATTTTCAGAAAAACCTTGAAAGTTGCTGTAATTGTACATAGTCATATGTACTATAATTTAACTACGTTTTTCATTGTAAATACATCAATTTTACATTAAATTTACGTTAAATATCATTAAATATCAATAAAATCGTTTTTGTCATTTTCACCATGAAAAAGGAGGGTTGTTATGTATCTTAACAGCATTTTTTCAGGCATTGTTTCCCATACATTTAGAAGTCACTGACAATGTTTTTCATGGTAAAAATATTGTCGGTGGTAGATGCAACAACGAAAAACGTTGCTAAAACATGGAAATGACAAAAATCGTTTGCAAGCTTACAGTAAAAATGACATGTTCTTGAAGGTTACAATAAAAAACATTGTCCGTTTACTGTTCTCACTGCAAAATACATCGTAAATTTTTCTTGGGGCTGGCTGGCGCTTTTTTGTAGTGGAACTAGACTACTGCGTCCATTAATTAGAACTATTGTAGGTAGCTGGCGCTTACTTTGAACGAAAAAATAGAGAAATCTTGAGCGTAATTACTAAAACAAACTTAAATTTGCGCAGTTCATTCCAACAATGTTTAGAAGATTCATTATAAGTTTTATTATTAAATTGCTCTCTTAGCTAAATGCAAAAAGAGCATCGGAGGAACGACACAAAACGCAACAAGACTTTTGCGATGGGGAATTTTCTGCAGCATCTCCCTCTGCTAAGTAGCAATAAATAAAGACATATCGCCCTCGAATCGAAACCAATCTACGGTGCCACTTCGAGAACGAACCAAAAAAGTTGGAATTGTTTTGTCTCGTAAACAAATACCTGTGTGCCTGCACGGCACGGGAAAGCTTCACTGCAGGATTCGCCAAGTCATTGAATTCATTTTTCATGTTTCCTCTGCTGACCGATCGATTTGTTTATTTTATCGATCGTTTCGGGAACAATCTTGCCCATTTCGTCCCGCCGCAGGTTTCCAGCTATGGGATGGTAACCAACGGCTAGTTGAAATCCTGAATCGGAATGCGTTGCTTTTTCGTTTACCTCTGCTAGCTTTTCATCTTTACACTCGCAACCGTACATTGGATGGATCGGCACAGATAGGAACGTGACCGGGATCTTACTGCTGCCAGTGCCGAACCCATTTTCAGAGGTGTCCTTGTCTAAATACTGAATAGCGTGATCAGCTTGTTGAAACTTATAATTTTCCGTAACGAACAGTATAGGTTCCTGCGGTTTTGAGCTTCATTCATCGATCCGATCATGCCTGCGTGGCATTTCTTTTTTTTGTGGTGCTTAAAAGTACAGATCCTTGACGGAGAAGGTAAACTCTTAAGCGATTTATGATGATGATGATAATAATAATGATGATGATCTGTGTGGCTCGGTGAAACCATTAGAACCTGATGTGAAAGTGCCGCATCATTACGCAGTTTGTCCTGCCGTCCAACGCAAGTCGGCGACTTCAGATGGTGGTGGCACCAGCTTGATTTGGTTAGAACATACCTGAGAGTCCCATCGCTAATTGTATCAACGGAGGGATTCCGGGGAAGGTGATGTTGCATCTTCCCTATTCAGCTGCTCGGCGGTCTTGGTTGGAGAAATGCTGGTTGGAATGCACTTGGATGTCAAGAATTTTAGTTCATTATTTATATGCTTTCGCATCAATTGTGAGAACTTCGAGTTTCGAACAAACAAAATTTCACTTAACTGTTTATGTCAAACAGTTCAAAACCTGACGATTGAATAATTTGCAACAGTTTCTCGTGGCGTGATTCGGTACAAAGTATCTGCCTTTGTATAATCGTTTGCGTGACACCGGTAGTGTTGTTTCCGGTGCGCACGATGGTCAATTACCGCTCGCACCCTCTTCACCATCTCTGCTGCGGTTCCCATCCACGCGAGCCTTCCCAACTCGTATGCGTTGTCGGCACACTTCTAACCAGGCGGAGAGAGAGGAGGTGCTATTTACATTCGAACCCGCAATGCACGACTAACAGGCAACGTCCATCAGTCAGCCATCTACACATATTGATGTGAGCAAACAAATAATAACACCAATAGTATCGGAAACGGTCCGACAAATGGGTTTCTCGCTCGATCTGGCTCATAGCCTATCTGTAGATAAAGGCTCTGTGTTGATGCGGGACTCGAGTGGTGCGTGCTTTGCTCGTAGTTATTGTTGTTGCTGTTGCGGTTTCGAGCTTTCACACACATATTTGTGATGCGGCAAAACATCAATCGCTGTCGGTACGTCCTCACAGAAAAAAGCAGAATCGCATTTCGGTAACGACAGTCGCGCCGGGTTGATGCTTATATTTAGTCTCGTGTAACACCGGTTGTCGGTTAAGTGGGGAAAATTGAATAAAATTGACAGAACGAGACTCGAACAGTGCACACTTTGCATAACAATCGCGCATCGATGAATGATTTACGTTCCTCGCTTATGAGTGTGTGTGTGTGTGTATTAGCAGAGTCTTCAACTAACGTACGTAATTTATAGATGCACTCGATATGCGCGGACAGGCGGAGTGAGATGCGCTGGAAGCTTGAAACTGTATTCTTTTCAACTCAAATTTGTTCGGTTGAGGTAGGGTTTGATTTATCGACGACCACAGTGAAAGACGGAGGGAAATTTATGAGTGGTGATTTGTGCATAATTTACACGAATTTGTATTCTCCGGTTGAACGTTTTAACCCCTTACTGGTTTGCATTGGTCAATTTTGGCCGGGGTTATTTTTTAATAAGCGAGCAATTTTTGCGGTTTATGCAAATTAATTACGCGAACCCATGTCGCGTCGAGCGTCTTCGTGGGAACCTGAGATTCAGTGTCGTGAAATGCGTGGCCAATTTCGGGGCTCGGAGCCATTGCAATGTGTGATTTTCTTTTTGCAACCGAACAGTGGTTTTAATTCTCAGGAATGCGAGGTATAAAATGGGAATGTCTTCAAAAATTGGATTAAGTGTGATGCTAAAACATCAAAATTTAGGGAGGTTCACTTTTTTCCGTCGTTTCATTAAATTCTAATTAAAATAGCCATAAAATCGTTGCAATCCTCAATTGACTGATTAGCTCACTTTGTAGTCAGTAAGGCAGTTTTAACGTCGAGTTGAGGCTTAAGTTTAAGTTTGAGTTTTATTTTATTTCATTTATTTTTTTGCTTCGGCATAAAGTATTTCTACAATTATCTTTACTTAACTGCGAAAGTAATCAAAATTAAACAGACTTCCAAAGGGAAAAAAATAAAATGAAATAGGCTTCTAAGGGTAAAAAAACTTCTAAGGGTAACTGACAACACTCCAGATTGTCAGTTTTATGTAGTCAAATCGCGATTTTAGAACGTCTTCAGAAAATTCTGTTTTAATTTGTAGAAAATTCAACAAATTGGTAACTGTTCCACTAGAAACTTACTATTTGGGGCTTACTGTGTTATGTAGTTTTTTCGTTAAAATATATGGTGTATTAGACGAACAATTCGAAATTTGTTTCTAAAAAATGCTTACTAGGTACCACTTTGTGTAATTTTTTATTTCGAGCTATTCCATACCAAATGAAAATAGTCTTAATCGCTCTACTGTTTCGTTTTTTATAATTACAATAAAGCGACCTAACAATCCAGGAACACTGTCAACATTATGTTCAATTGATTTAATATGTAATTTCTGAACGAATGTACATAGTGTTCTTTCTCGTTTTACGTTTCAATGAAGTTTGCGTCGATTCCTTGCATAGTTTCAACAATCCTTATCAACAATTATATCGAGAATATGTATAATTCAGTGGCCTAGAAAATTGTCTTTAGAAAAAAGTGTACTGGGGAAACGATTACAACCAGAAAAAAAGGCTTGTACAGGTTTGTTCCGACGGCTTTCTGCCAGCAAATAGTTGCATCTTGCTGTCTCACGCTGAATCAAGAAATGTAATTATGATAACCATTCGTTGTATTTCTGATATCTCGCATTCTCTGTCTATTTTGACAAAAACATTTTATTTCATCAGGCTTAGAATGAATTTTACGATTTTCTGACGGTTGATACTCTGTTCTGTTTTCAAGGAGTATCATTCCAAAGAAATGCATTGTTGTCAATCATTTTATCATCAACAACCTGAATAACAATTTTTTGGCATCAGTGCTACGGTTTTAATGGAGCCATTGCCAACTTAAGTTTGTTATAATAAATTATCTGCTAATTATTTGATGTGGTTAGTCATTAGTGGTGTTTTTCATGACGCCGAACAAGAGCGGTGTACTGTCTTTACATTGACTTTCCGAATGCATTTCTTGATTCTACAAATCAACTGTCTGTAATTCGTTGCTTTTTCATTTGTTATTTTTGTACACCAAGGAACTGAAAATCTCAAAGAAATCTTCGATTGGACACTAATCAGAATCGTTGGGTTGCCTATTGTGGGTACGAATGGGGGCAAGTAGACTGTTTGTGTTGGTTGCGTAATCTGAAGATACTTTATCTGGCCTAAACATATACCTTCTAGCGGCCTGGAGTTTCCGAGGAAAGCTCTTTTTTATCCCCTACTTTTGCTGATCTTACACTACTTTTCTCGCGAATTATTGTTGAGGTTTGCAAGACACAGTTGGAATCGGAAGATTTTCGCTTTTGGAATGATGAACGTTTTACCAAAAGTTTTGTGCAATTCAGTTAGAACTGTACAATGCGCTTGCGCAATGCTTCTTGTTTCGACTCCATTTTGGACAGAACTGAGCACGTCAACTAAACAAAAAATGCTGGCATGAAAGACAGAGAGAGAGGAAAACGCATTTTAAATGTTTTTGTCGGTACAACAGTTTTGAACGTCCATGACTACATTTTTAAAAAGTAGGCATATCATCCCTTTTATATGCTGGTACCTTGCCGTTGAATTGAATCAGAAAAACCCATAGCCAAATTTCATGCATCGGGTGTTTATAACGCAGTAGTTTTTTCAACAATTATATACGCAGGGAAAGTTGATAAACCCGTGTGCTATTTGACTAATGTGCATAGTTTTAGAAGTAGGTACCATAGTAGGCAGTGTAACTTTGCACTCGTATCCAAGTAAGTTTTAAAACTTACTTGCACATTTATTTTCGGTTTGCACGTAAACCTTACTAACAGTGCCTTACACTTGAGTTAGCTTTGAGTTTGAATCCTGCATAACAACAGTTGCATAAAAATCGAATTGCGATGAAATTCGCGCCGCGTCTGCTGCAACAGTTTGTTGCATTGTCCTTTGAAAGCATAAAATCGATCTAAAAACAAAACTCATCCCGTCACATCATCGCCTACATCGTTGGATACATCGTGCACTGCATGCATTGCACGCATTTAAACTCAATCGATCAGAGTGTTGCGGTGCAAAAAAACTCAAACTATCGAGAGGAAGCAGATTCAAGTTGGATTCAAATCTGGAAAAGTGTTACTCAGTTCAACTTTGCACGAGTTCATGCCATCACTACTAGGTACCTATCGTTATGACGTTTAACACCATTAATTTATGATGAAAAGCCACTTTACTACTATATCTCATCAAATTCGAAAAGAAACCTGAATCTTCCCTCCAACGCTTTTTCCAATCAAAGAGCTGAGAAATGCTACTAGAAGAATGCGAAATTCTTAGCAGAAGGAAACAGTCACGAATTTTGATCATAGGATCACTAACATTGGTTTTATGGTCCGAAAACAAATTCTTGTCGCAACAAATATTATTCGTGAAACAGGCAAAATTCGATGCAAGAACCTTACGATTGCTCACCTAACGCCCGTAACCAGCAAGCCACAAAACTATCTCGAAAGTTTGGCGAAACAATACACTCAATTCTTTTGGATATTAGCCAAAATCATTACACATTTGCTGCCTCTACAAATGCATTTTCTGACGATCGGCTACCGTACGGACGTTGTTCGAGGTGTTTACTACCACGTGAAACGGTTTGCTACGTTTTAGTAAAAATGGAATAATAGCCCACTCTTCATTTATAGCAGAAGTGTGGCGCTCAGAAGGGTCTCCTACGAAAGGCATAAAATCAAAAGGCGGAATCACGAAAGGCAGAAATTTCGTAAGGCAGAGCAACGAATTGCAGAATTATGAATGGCAAAATCACAAAATGGCAGATTCGATTTTGGTTATGTACTTTACTAATATTGTGTCATCTATTTTCTCTTTAATAACACACAATCACGGCCTTTGGCCGACTCTATTGTCCAAGTGGTCGCTGTCCTTACTCGGTAGCGAGTTCGAACTTAGCTACGGGAAAGAAAACCTCTTTGAATAATCCTAGAAAACCAGTCGTCGTATGCGAGTATGCGTTTGTATGCGAGAGGCCGCCGCTTCCGACGGCGTGGCCTCGGTTCCTTACCCTCGATTATGAGTCTTCGCTCCATGAATTGTTTTATGTTATTTATACCCAACAATCCGTTGAGACTAAAATAAGTTATACTCAACATCGAAAAATTACTCGCCGTGTCGCCGTGAGAGTCTGGAGGACCTAAGCCAAACCAGATTGCGCGTTTCGGATCTAATAATTAGGTTTGACTTGCAACTCTCATTAAAACTGGTTATTGCTGGCGACCAGTTATTAAGTCTGTTTACCAAATAATAATCCATCTATCTATCTTCTATCTATCTATCTTCTTTCTTTATTTTTATAAAAGACAAGTTTTGTATGTATGTATGTATGAATGTTCCAGCATAACTCTCGAATGCCTGAACCGAATTCAACCAAACTTGGCATACGTGTTCTTTGTACAAAGGAAGTGGTCATAGAAATATTGGAAAGAGGGAGGGGCAACCCCAAAAGGAGGAGGGGGTTATAATTGATAAGAATGTCGGGGAGTCACTTCACGGCGAAATCATAGTGAAGTGAATATTGTCCTATTACGTGACTCACGTAAGTGAGAAAAACGTCGCAAAGTGACATCTGCCGTGAAATCTGGGTTATGAGCGTCATACCACTGGAGTGGAAACGGAATAAGCGACACTTCAAACTTGTTGGAATAAGCGACGTTTCACGTGGAGTTATTTCACGACCATTTTAAACGGTGAAATGATTCCACGAAGAAGGGATAAGTGAGGAAAATTGATTGATTTGTGATCTAATGGTAAATATTGGATTTATTTTTCAGTAACGAAATGAATCAGAATTCGATCCTTGCCTCAACGCGGTCAAAGTTTCAATTTTTTACCGATGAAAGAAATGCACGCTGTTTCATGAAATTTTTCGATACCGAAAAAAAATTTTTTTTTGATGCCAAATGTCTTAGAAATGCAGAAAACGTCAAGATCTGGTGTTCTTTAAAAAATAAATGGAAAATAAATTCGACTTTTTGGGACTTAGAAGTTTTTGAGCTGGGAAACATTCTCATTTCACTTGTCCTATTCTTAATTTCACTTCACTGTCAGTTTCATTTCACGGAGGTAATTTTTTTCACCTCACTTGAGGTAGAATCGGGAATAGGTCTAAAAAAGTGAAGTGAGCGTGAGAGTGAAATAAATTTCATTGTGAAGTGACGCACCGAGATCTTTTTGAAAGAACACGATAATTTTCTGGCCTTTGGTCAAGTCTGGAGGCCGGAAATTGATTTCAAGGAACTGGAATATATGTCGGAAACAGGGAGGGGGTTTTATTGATAAGAAAGTCAGGTCTTATAGTGCATTATAGGAACTTTTTGAATGAGTACGATAACTGTCCTTGGTCGGTCATGGCCGGAAGTTGATGTCTAGCGACCGAAATATGATGTCCGATGTTTTTTCTAGAACAAAGATGGCGATACACAGTGTTTTATTTTGCTGATTTCGTGCGCAAAATTAATAGCGTCTTCAAATTTGATTTTAGTGATATACATATTCGGAAAAGTTTCTATGTTTTTTATTGTGCTTCTTTTAGAATGTACGATTCAGTGATTAATTCACCTATAAGTGATATGGAAAATTTATTTTTTCAGGACAGTGAGATAGACAGCTAGTGTCTTCGAAAAAGATGTAGCAAATAGTTTTACTAGCAACTTTCTTGAAGGTGTCGAATTCCTATCTCTTATGTTAAAAACGATATAAAAAGTTTTATATGCAAAGTTCACTCAAATCATAGTTTTAAATATAACTTTTTTCCTGGGTTTTCTAAATATTTTATACCTTCTACAAAATTATTGGCCAAACAGAAATACACATTTTTGCTGAACATTTGATCTAGATATGGTTCAAAATAAAAAAGTTTTTGAACCATTAACGGTTTTTTTAAGGGTAAGTTTAATTTAAAATTACTCAGCCTTACGCAAAAATACGCAGATAACTTTTTGATGTTCTGAAAGTACGTCTATTCTACTTCCAAAAGAATATAAAATCGTTTGTTTAATAAAGTCTTTTCGATTGTTTCAATGAAAAAAATCTTTTGCATTGAAATTCTAGCTTTATCAAATAACTTTGTTATTTCTAAATATAGCGTTTTTCAATCTTCAGCAAAAATATAAATCCAAAAAAATTGCATATTTTTCAGAAGATCATAAAAATATAGAAAATCATGGGAAAGAGTTATAATGAAAAATATGAATTTTTAGTCAAATTTATAATAATTAATGCATGAAGGCTGTTGTTCAACCATAAGGATGATATTCATATTGGTTGCACAGAAAAGCAAAACGAGAAGACATACTAGCAAGCATTGATATTCACTACCAGAGGTGAGCTTAGGCTATTCGAGACTATGAAGTTGCTGATATTTGTTTGGTTTTTTTGCATAAGAGAGTGAAGGAACGAAATATTTTTGCTTTTGTCAACACGCATACTCTGACAATCTTTACTTATACTCAGAGTACAGTTTAGTCAGACAAGACCGATAGGTTGCACACAGTCATTTGCATCTGATGATGGTCGAAGTGTAGTAGACCGAAACGCGTTACGCGAAATAAAGCTGTTTTTTTAACAAGTAGGTTTAAATCCCTACGAATGATAAGTCCTAATTGCGAAAGCAAACAAATCCTAAAAATTTAAATTACAAATTACTAACAGTGTTGAGAAGTCACCATTTGTGATTGGACAGACATACTCATTATTCACTAATTTTTATAATAAATACTTAAGCTACTAACAAATCCCCTTCTTTAAAAAAAGCTGTTTTATTTAATTTTCACCGTTAATAGTCAATAAAACGGAAAAGTAAACGCTGACGGTGTTTAATCCTACCAGGAGAAAACAAATTTCGTTTTACTGAAAAACTATCCTAATTTCGTAGTATTACTTAGGAACTTGACGTGACCAACCTACACCGGAAATGTTTAAAATTTTGGGAGTGTGTGTCAACATGTACATTTTCGCAACGCGTAGAACTTTTCTGTCATCTTGTTTCTCTTTGGTTCATATATTTCCAATAAACTAGAATTCATTCCGAGTTTCTTGCTACCCAAAGATCGAAAATCCGTTAACCCATTCCCGGTGGGTCCCATGGCGTCACCTGACATCTAAACTTTGCAGCTTAACAATAATACTTGCATTTTTGAACGACAAAAATATTTAATACGGTAATTTTTCGATGTAAAATCAGATTTCTCTTCGCCGGGAATGGGTTGAGGAACCATCGAAATATTGTAAAGTGGTCGAAATACTTCGAACTTTTTTAAATGTTAGTACAGATAGGGGAACTGCTCCATTATTCATCTCATTAAGCCGATATTCACGAAGGGCGGCTATAATTTTCACGAAATCATTGAACAAATAAACTAAATATGCTTACGTGCTCCTATGGAATCGTTCAGCATTGTATATTTAGTAAAATTAGCTAGATTTATCCTGAATTTTGTAAACAAACCATTTTTCACAACGCTTCCATATCCACCTCAAAACTTGAATCACTGCTCAATTATTCATCTCACGACGCTCCCATATTCATCACACTGTTAATCACTAATGAATCACATTATCATGAATGAACGTAGCCGCAGCCCGTCGTAGTAGGTTACCTAGATATCCACTGTAGTTGTTTACGTGCAAAATTGGTAACCTAGGTAACCACTACAGTATGATGTTTTCGTATTAACAGAAACTGATTTGTCAACTTTTGATTCTCCTCAACGCAGTGAAAACAGATGAAAATATATACAGATGAAATTTAGGAATCGTAGAAATTCATCTTATATATTTATGATGATTCAAGCTTGCTTAAGGAAATTTGAGGTGAATATTTCAAAGATTAAATTATTATTAGTGTAGTGAGTGATTTTGTTCAGTGATTAAAATAAAAAGTGGTCCGCTAGTGATGAAAAAAACTTTGGTTGGCTGCTGAACGAGTCCCGTTGTAGCCGTATAAGACAATGCGCGGATTTTGTTTTTTGAGGTAGGTGATTGAATTCAATGAGTTTTCGAGTGCAGATTCCCGACTATAATATCAAATGTAGTGCCTTTAAGTGAGTTTTTGAGAATTATACTTTATGAAGAATCTAAAGTGAACTAAAAAGAATCCATTCCATGGATTAGCAGATTGGTTTTGTTTGTACCAATGAATTTGGAGTGAATTTTAGTTTATTGGCGCGTTGCAAAAATGTACATTCTGACACACATTTCTAAAATCTAGATTATTTCCAGTGTACGTTGGTTCTCAAGTAACACTACGAAACTAGGATAGTTTTGCAGTAAAATGAAGTCAGTTTCGTCAAAATTGATTTATTCTCGTGAAGTTCTGACCATTGGCAAAATTTTGCCTGTCTCAATCATTTTGTCTGACTCTAATTTTCTAAGTTGTTGAGCTCACGGCAATTGGATTCCAGTGTGTAAAAACTCGACTTTGTTAGTTTTTTTGCTCGAAACTGAATATAAATTGTATGGTTTTATTTATTCTGATCGATAAATGAAAAAAAAAAAACGTAGCTCCAGGGCTTGATTTAGTTGTTAGTCGATACACTGTATTTTAATTCTACAGTAGTGCCAAAGCTGAAAAAAATTTGTTATTGCATGCCTACTGTTGAAAATGAGTAAAATTTAAAAAAAAGGGCTTTGAACAGTATGCCTACTATAAATCAATTTTCAACAAAACTGTCCTAAGATTACATGACCTCCTAGTTAATACTTCAGTATATGAGGATCATATATGTAAGCTAAATTATTTTGAAGTATTTGTATGCCTTACTGGTATGCGATTTGCGAATTCAAATCAAATTGTCCGCATTAGTTAATATACATAGAAAAAGTTTCTTGGTAACTTGTGGCCTTCTTACTAGTACAGTATGTGAAATTAAGCTCTGGAATTTATCAATAAGTTAGCAATTAAGTTAGTTGTAAGTTAATTCCCCTCTTTTGACAAGTAGGTTTAAATCCCTACGAATGATAAGTTCTAATTGCGAAAGCAAACAAATCCTGAGCATTAATATTACACATTTTTAACAGTGTTGAGAAGTCACCATTTGTGATTGGCCACACAAACTTATTATTTACTTATAATTATTAAATACTTAAGCTACTAACAAACCCCCATTAAAAAAAGCTTTGGTATTTTTTGAATGAAAATCATCGTTCATTCAAAATATTATTTTAATTTGGTGGATTTGTTTCACGTAGGTACTTATCACAACGAGATTTTGTTACCGAAAAAGGAGTTCGATTTACCAATTTGTAAAAAAGTGTGACATTTTCAATCCGACAATTTGTGCCCTAAGTTACCTTCCGATGTCTGTTAGTCTTAAGAATATAGCCGTGCATCCATTTTCCATAAGGTTGGCGTAATAAAAAATAATGGAAGCAGGCTAATAATTTCCTGTTCTCGTAATCACAACAATTTATTGTGTTTGATTTACTAGCAAATTAGAGTTGCAACGACGCGTAGAAACACCATCGTGATGCATTGGCACCAATCCTTAATCAATCCATCGCGTCCACTTATAACCCTATGCTGGTTCAAAATAAAACTTCCCTATCAATGAATTATTACCGTAATTTGTACAGAGTGCGACCATCAAACACGATGATTATGAATCGGAACTGCAAACGAAAAAAAAAAAACAGACCAAGTGGCCAAAGTGAAACCGACTGTCCGCCCGTTGTGTTTGCGGCTGTACCCCGGGGAACGACGGTGGTCGAACAGAAAGTGATTTAATAAACTGAATCTCGAGTGCGCTTGTTTGCCTTGTTGCATCACTTCATCACTAATCTTTCGTTCAAAGCCATTGCGGCGTTAAATATGTTCGTTTGCTGGTGTATACGCGCGAACAATAAAGTAATTATTTATAGCGCTGCTGATTGCTGAAATAAGATGCAACCGTCGTTGCGCGTTTGCTGATGGAAACAGGGTTTGCTTTCAGGAAATTTTCTACACATGAGTACTCTACGGCTTTGTGCACTAGCCTGGTGTCTCTTATATTGGAACATCACGATGGTACGTAATTGAAAAACGTATAAAGAGCTACATTTTGTCAGTTTTTGTTAAATGGATGTAACATGTGACGTAAAAACTCTACTGACACATAACGGGTCCTTGGGGGAGAACATTGTCAATCAGTTTGTGCGGCAGACTCCATTGGAAGAGGGGACACCCCTCCTTAGAGGGATGGTAAGAATCAGCATTCCAGCTTGAACAAGACGATGCAATTAACTGGACTTTCCACACAACTTATGCCAAATCCGGTCGCGATAAATTATGGTCTCACATTTCTATACGACAAGACACCGACCGATGCACCACCCCCAGAGGAGAATCATGCGGTGATGATCGGTCATAAAGTTTAAACACAACTTGCTTAGGAAAAACAGGAACCATACCTGCGATGGGACACATGACGACCGGCAGCAGCCTTCTTACAGACAGCTTGCGTTCGCAACATCGTCGGTTAGCCAATGTTTAGGAAGCGGCAATTGTCCTTTTTGCCGTGTGGGGTTGGCCTTTCTACTCCAGGGTGCAGAACCACCGGAGTAGAATTTGATGAAGGTGTGTCCTTACGGGTAACACGCACACTTATAGGGTAAGAACTCTCAATTGGTTTTTATGTTCTTCCTTATTTTCCTCTGTTCAGCCCAGAGCGGGGTGGATGTGGTGATAGAAAGCCAAACATCAAACCGCATCACACGCATCAAGAGTTTTGTTTAGTGATCTTTTAGCACTTCTTGGCTTTAGAAGGATCTTGTGCCGGGTAATAAAAATAAGCAAGCTTTAGCAGCTGAACAGTTTGCAGTGCCGTTCGTTTGTTGTACTGAAGTGTGTTTCATAACTGCTCGTGGTGGCCCGTTTCAGGATACACGTGTGAACATCTGCGGTGCAGATTGAAGGTGATTCCTACACGTGAGAAAGTTTTTTCTAGTGCTGTGACATGTGTTTCTGAAGGATTTAAGCAAACAGCGGTGAAAAGGTTCAGCTTAGGATATTAAGTAGTGGTAAGCTGGCTTTAATAAATCCGTAACAGCTGTTAAATGAGAAAATGTATTAGCTAATGTCCATTGAAACAATTTGTTTGTTTTGGACAAATCTTTTAATGTAACAGTATTGTTTTACATAATTTTGCATAGATCTAACATTTTATATCTTTCCCTGTGGGCAAAATTAGTTGCCTTATAAACGGAACAAAATTTATTTAAGCTTTTCAATTTGCTTGAACATCACTTGCTAGGAAAATTACCTATAAACTGGGCATAATGCTAATCGAATTTAAGAATTTAAATTTCTATTGAATATTCTCATTCGACAAAAAAATTCACTGTAAGATAAAAAATTAAAAAATAAAGTTTTTCATGGAAAGATACGTATATTTAGTTTGTACATACATTTAAAGTGTTTGAGTGGCATTATTTCCGGTATGAACTTGTGTTCCCGAATAATATCTAGAAAACTAATCACAAATCATATTTTTAATCCTTAGATTGACGGTTCATGAAAAGTGATTCAAAAACTTTCTTCGTCCTGGTGATGCATAACCCCTTTGATTAGTGAATCGATTGATATAATTTACGACCACGAATAATGTCGATTCAGTGACGTTGCGATTTCGACTCTGAGAAAATTACATTCGCGACTAACTGCATTTGTGACTGACACTGACATATTCTGAATATTCTGACATATTCTGATCTGAATAATGTTAATGCAGAAAGGAGATTTTGATTATTAATTTTTCTGCAAAGCGTGTCATGTTTACGGGTAAATCTCTTTTTATTGACATATTCAAACTATTAAAGTATCGTTTTCGTGGCAGTGTTTTTTAATTTAAACGCCACATCATTTTTCACTTTTATCAATACAGATGTGGTTATGTACTGCTTGGAACACACCTATGAGCTGATTTCGCTAATAGATCCAATATTCATAAGCAGTTAGCGCGTGATGCACCCAATCAACAATCAGCCATAGAAAATAATGAGTACCAATTATGGTATGAACCATTTGTGGATCATGGAGTTGGAATGTGATTGTGCCATAATTGATCCCATTGCGTAAACGGTATACTGCTGAATCAAGCACAACTACCCTATTTGATTCATATTTTTAAATGGTCGCCATTTCCACGCCTTGTTCAGAAATAAACTCTCAACATCATCGATGAAATCAAAAATGGAACTCACTCCAGTGTACGGTAGTCACAATAGCACCAGCAAATAAGTTCCCCTTGGCATAGCACGAGCACACAGCCATTAGCGATTGCCGTAGCTTGTTAGGGGTCTCTTCAAGTGAGACCGACGAGGACGGGAAAAACCAACCCACTTTGGAAACTTGGTGTCGGTAGCGTTGCGTGGTGGTGCTGTTGCTGCTGCTGCTGTCAGTCGAAGATGTTAGTAGTTGAAAGGTGCTGCCGCTGTGGTTGATGCTGACGTGGAGTGTTACTTCAACCTTCGCATTTTAACACGGGTAACTCACCCTCGCTGTAACTTGACCACTGACGGCAGCGATGGAAGCAAAACTGAGGTGCGATTGTCTCCCCGGCAGTACCTACACGTTGCTTTATTATAAATGACAAACCGCGCAAATGATTAATTAGGTGAATGGCTCAAACAACCAGCCGCCCGCCGTTTACGGCCGTCGTCGTCGTTGCTGTCGTCAGGGCAGGCTTTGTTCTGCCGTTAAAACATTCGTATTCGTCTGGTCGTGTTTCATGAAATGACACATTTCGGTGCAAGAGAGCGGGGGCACAATCGTATGGCTGTCATTGATCTGCTCAGTCGGATTGATTTTGAATGGACCTCCATCATTTGCTAGCGACACTTTCCGTTTGTGAGAGTCGCCTCGAGTTGCTCTGGTTTTTAACTGGGGGCACCAATCTCGGCCGATGAATAGAACTTTTGTTTTACTATGACATACTGAAATGTTGCAGTTGTTTATGCTTGTAAGTGTATTATATTGCTTTTACTAAATCATATATCGATTGCCCTGGAAATTAATTTCTAATCGAATCTCAAAATGTTAAGCGTTTTTGCTGAAGGAGAATGTGGCATCAGTCTAAATAAAGTTAAAATTAAACAAAAATCAATTTAAATAAAAGTAATGAATCTATTTTTTTTGTTATTTATCATATCCGTATGAATCAGTTAGTGGAAAGCCGTTTGAAAAGTATACTTTTTCCGATGTTTTAATTGACAAAATCCTCGTGGTTTTGAAGTTTTGAAAAGTAATTGTATTGTTTTTATTTTTGATTTTCCGACAATATTTGCTTTAAAAATTGAAACGCAGAAGCTATAATTATTACAAATAAGCTAATCGCTCGAATTAATCATTTTCTTCTGAGATGCTTTGAAGAAAATCAATAAATATTCAGCATTACTTACTTACTTTTTCGGCGACAGACCGATTATCGATCCAGTGATGAATCCAGAATACGTCGCCATATCACTCGGTCTTTGCCTGATATCCTCCAGTCGCCTCTAATACCTATTACGCGGGCATTCTCGCCGACAGAACACATCCCACGAGTGCGGGGTCCACCCCGAAGTTGACTGCCTCTATCGGGATTCTTGCTGTATATTTGGGTATATTTGGGATTCCGCCGATTTGTATTCATGACGCCGATACATTTCATGGTTCATGCGTGTGTGCCAAACACGATTTTCCAGTTCGGTGTCAAGAACTGATCGCAAGTTTCTACGCTCAAAAACACCAAGGCTCGCCGATCAGCCACTTTCAGTGTCCATGCTTTATGGCCTTAGAGGGCCAGTGGAAGAATCAGTGTTATATAGAGTGCTAGTTTTGTACGGGTGTGCATAAATTACGTAACGCTCATACGGGGGAGGGCGGTGTCTTTCAGCGTTATGATTTGTTACACAGGGGAGGGGGCGAGGTGAGTTAAACGTTATGTAACAGAAAATCTCTAGAGTGATTCTACATTTTTATCAAGGGAATCCTTCTGCAGCGTTACGTAATTTTTACGGGGAGGTAGGTGTTGGCGTTACGTTTCGTTACATATGGGTCCAAAAATCGGGTTTTTGCGTTACGTAATTTATGGATGTCGCCTTACGCAATCCGTAGAAGGCCCTTTTTTGGCTGCTATTCACCTCTTTTTCTCGCGGCTAACCTCATTGTCATGCTTCACCAATGTACTCAGGTTAATAAATTCGTTGACTACTTTCAATGATTCCCCATCTATCACCCCCGTAGCACCAACATCCAACGAGCTTCCACGCTCTCTACCAGCCACCATGTACTTCGTTTTGGCAGAGCCTATGACAAGCCCAAACCTCGCAGGGATCCAGAGGACTCTTTTATCGTTCTACGGCTAATACCAATAATATCGTCCGTAGAACCTAGGAGCATGTGAAACTTCGTCATGATGGTGCAGCTTTTATGCACGCTAGCCCTCTGTATAGCATCTTCCAATGCAGTGTTGAACAATGAGTTTGACAGTCCGTCACTCTACTTCAAACCATCTATCATCACGAAAGCATCCGACATCTCACCGGCTGCTTCGATGCTTGATGTGGAACTATCAAGGATGGCACGAATCAGTCTAATTTGTTCTGTTGGAAAACCATGCTCGTGCATTATCTACCATAACTCATTTCTCCTAACTGGATCGTACACTGCCTTGAAGTTGAATTCTCGAAATTTATCGAAGTAAACATTTGGTCTGTGGTAAACATTTTGTCTGTGGTGAAGCGTCCCTCTCAAAAACCTCATTGGTTTTCGCCAACAAAGGTTTCCTGCGATGGCTTCGTTCGATGGAACAGGATGCGGGATGAGAATTTTGTACACGGTATTGAGAAGAGTTATGCCCCGATAGGTACTACAATCCAGGCGGTGGCTTTTTTGTGGAGGGCAATTCTTCATCAGCTCACACGACACAGCTTCAGATTTTGAGAAGCTCGGCAGGAATGCCGTCCTTCTTAGCCGCTTTGCAGTTTTTCAGCACTTTAACTGCTTTCTTTACTTCGTCCATGGTTGATGAATCTACAGCTTGTCCATCATTCTCAATATCAATCCTGCTCCTTTCGACACCTCTGTCTTGTTCGCCGTTCAACAGCACACTAGAATGCTGTTTCCAACCCCTGGCCACCTTTGATTTATCAGTAATCAGGTTGCCCTCCCTGTTGTTGCACATGGCAGGGGCAGACATGTTTCGGTTCCTGATTCCATTATCCTTTTTATAGAAGCTTCTCGCATCGTGCCTGGAGAAGCAGCCCTCCGTCTTCACAGGAACACGCTCCCAATGCTGACGTTTCTTACGGCGTCTCTTTTTTGCAACTCTACCAGTTCGATACCTCCCTAGGCTCTAACGTGTCATAGCCGTAGCCGACATGTGGGATATTGCGCGGTTTTTCTCATCCGTCGCTCGCTTGCACTCAGCGTAAAACCACTCGTTATCAACTTTCTGCGAGTACTCTGTAGCCACTCCTCCAGTTGATAACCGCTGTATGATAAACCATATTATAACGGAAAACCTGGAATCAATCAAATTCTCTAGGGTATCATAAAACATTTCAGGAAACTATAAATATAATGCTGTTCCAACAGTGCTAACAACGAAACGATTTTTTCTCTACCACACATCAACGTTGTTGATTTAAACGAGAACGAGGTGAACGTCGAGCTAGTACAACCTTTCATGGTAGATCATCAAGAGGCACCTTACGGGAAATCCTCGTAGTGTTACTAAACTAGCTGTGGATCTCATCGTAGCTAATCGAAGTCTCCCTCGGATCCTGAAAGATAAACTCCAGACCAAGCTCTACAGGATCCAGAAGGTTCAATACCTTTCGGTGATGCAGGAATATGAACCGGTGAAGAGAGCGGAGGTGTTGGTAAAGGGGATCGCGGAAGAACCGTGATGGCCGAACTCCGCTGGGTTTGTCCCTTTGTGTGAAGACTAACCAAAATACATGTGGGGAAATAAATCAACAGAACGTCGTAGAACCTTGGGCACGTCGTAATTTTTGTTCCACGGATTGGGTGCCGGTTATCGAAGCGAAGAAAACACACTTCTGTATTGCGGAACATTTCTCAGAGTTCGTGTTTCGAGATCGAAGAAAACGCAACTCTGGATTGCGGAACATCTCTCAGAGTTCGAATTTTGAGATCGAATGGCCGGTGTGTTCAGCGGACCTGGACTCTACCTACTTCGCCATATGTGCTCTATAAACAATGAAGATGTGGAAGTCTTAAAGCAACATCTGGTGGCAGCCTGGGATTAAATACAACTAGACAATCTGCGGGCCTCGAGCAACCGACATGTGGTGCTCGATCGTCTGCGGTGATTCAAGGGCGAACAAGTCGAACTTGACCAGTGAATTTTCAAAAACTTATACCGTACTACATCAAATTTCGTACACTTAGGCTATGACGTAACTTCTTGTACTGAAAAATTAACGAAAAATAAAACTGCTCATCAATCTTGAAGGTTTAGCATGTTGGTTATTTTGTTTTTGTTGCATTTGAGTGCTATTTTTATAAATTCAAACATGTTTTGTATATTAAAATAACAAAAATTCAGAATTCGGCTTTGATTCAAATTTCGAGCACTTCAACATAATCGCTAAGGGATAATTAGGCTGTAGATGTAAATGAAACTTTCTTTTTGTGATTAACGCTTTACTTCGATTAATTGGAGTATCACTAATAAAGTGTTCCACTCCACACCAAAAAGTGCCTGACTTCAACGTAGCATTAATCCCATAATCAATTATTTGAAAAAAAAAAAATGGGAACCTCTATTTTTGTTGGCACAGGTGTGTAGAATGATGTGCCTACTTTGTTTCAACGCACGCTCTTCAGTTGTCAAAATGGCCTCCACGCAAGAGGAACGGCGTTTAAAAATTCTACACGCGCAACAAAAATTTCCGCATTTGTCGCATAATCAGTTAGCGAAAAAGCTCAAATTGCCTCAAACGACGGTGTCCAAAGTGATTAGACGGGAAGGGACAAAGTGGCAGAGAGATTTAAAAACAGTAAATTGTCGAAATTCGCAAAAAAAATATTTGGTTTGGCCGGTGATATGTGTGTGTGGAGAGAAGAGCAGCATTTTTGTAACAAACGGCACCATCAACAGGAAGTTAACGTCAACGAGAACCTCTAAAAACGTCTCCTACCGTTCCGTTCCTGCAGCAGCACACGGGTTCCGTGCTGATTTAGCCGCATGCCATTACGGCAGAAAGGCCCTGGAGTGGTATGCGGCCAACAACGTCCAATTAGTGTCTAAGGATAAGAACCCGTCCAACACCCCAGAGCTTCACCCGATCGAACGATACTGGGCCATCATAAAGCGGAACTTACGGACGACAAAAAAAAGTCTTCGGGAGCGAGCAGCAACTCAAGGCGAACTAGCATGTAGCAGCTGAGAAGGTCGGAAAGTTGACTGTACAGAATCTGATGCAGCATGTGAAAAGGAAGGTCCGAGCATTCGTTTTTCGCCGGAGAAGACTAATCAACTTTTTTTCAACAATGTAATGTATGAACAGAACGAAAAAAAACATGGATTTTTATAATAAGAATAAACATACTCTAAACGTTATTTTGTCTTAGCACTTCTTGGACGTTCCACCTTTTAGCGAATTTATGTAGGGCACCAGCTCTATTGTCGTGAGGTTTGTTCAATTATCGTCCAGTCATAGAAAACTAATCTATAGCAGAAAGATGCTCTGCATCATGAAAAAGTATCATGCAAGAAATTAAAGCACTAGGACATCATTCACCTCCCGTACGATAATAGGTGAAACCTGACGATAATAGAGCCGATACCCTACAAATTTAAGATATTTTTTACTATTTTGGATTGTTATCCATCGTTGAAAGATTGTAAAATTTGGTTGGACATATGATTGGGGATAGGTTGGAGATAATAGTTCATATTGGCGCCGGTAATGGCATTGCATTATTTTACTATTCAGTTTTGGTAACAGCTATATCAGGATAGTCACATTCGAAAAGGTTTTATAGGCTAATTGATAGCTTAAAAAAGCTATTATAATTGATAAATTCAACCAAGTCCTGGTAAGGTCAGGGCTCGTAAATCTAATTAACATCTAGTGTTATGCACAACGCGGTAAAAATCTATATTGGAGCAATTTGCTACTAAGCATTTCCGTGGCTTTACAACTATGATCAATAGGTTGAAAACAGTCGACAGTCCGAATCTCTGAGTTGCACCCTGTTTGCAAATTGTATCGGTCCTGTAACATCATCTTGCGAGTGCTTGCTTCACATTTAAAACATCGACGGGCCAACAATCTAAACAATGGAAGCACATTGCTATTAAAAGCGTGCCTCGTGCAAATATGTCACTTTTCAGGTTGTGTCTAGGTCACAATTCCATAACCTTAAAGGGTTCCACTCGGAACCGGCCGTACCATTTTATGGCGCTGTTTTGCACCTCTATAAGTGGCATTCTCGTGGTTCTTCCGCGTCCGTCCATCAACCCGTGAGCTCTTTCAAGCTCATCGCGATCGTAACTTCTGAAGGAGCACTTAAGCCGCTGTTGGACCCCATAATCTCTGTTCAGGTTAGAAAAAAAAGGCAACCGAAAATTATCGTTCAGACGCGTCGTTAACCGGTGACATTAAGCATCGCGTGGTTCAGCGGACGCGTAGCGCGCGGAAAACGAGCCTAATTACATTCACCTTGGCATCATTTTACCAAGCGAACGGGAAGCGAGTTTCGAATCGTCTCCTGGATTTATGGGGAACACAAAAAGGTGAAGCGTTTCGCAATTCGACCAGGTGTGCAAATCGAAGGCCCCATACAGGATGGTTTTACGTTGCAGCAGAAACCCTTCGGGAGATGCGTTAAACGGGTCTCCTTTATGCATCTGATCTATTATCACATGACTGTGGTAGCCGTAATCACAGATTTCTTCCTTTGGCGATGAAGCGGATGGTCGTAAATTTGTTTAAAAGGGTACGCTCCAACCAGGAAATTAGCAATGTCATTATCGTAAAAAGATAGAAGCCGTTACAGCAGTCAGAAGCAGCGGTGGATCCATTTGGCCGCTGGATTATTGGCTAAAGAAACTGTCGCACATACGAAAGGCAATTACAAATCAAGTTGATTTTCGCTTAGCCAATTTCGACATAGGAACTCCAGTACCTCATATTATAAATATTCACCCCTATAGGGTAGCTGAGATTATCGTACTGGACAAATGTATAAAATAATTTAGGCCATGTGTTGGTCTGTTTCCTAATTGAACAAGTAATATTTTCACAAGTTCAAATTAAAAATAATTGTTCTCATACAGATTGACAGGCTGCCAATGAAAGAGATTCTTTCAAAGGAAAAACTTTTAAATAAATAATTGATCGGTTCATGTTGCCCTAGTATTTTCTCCAACATGAGAGGCACCACTTCGTATGTGTCGAATAAATCAGTTGATTGAAAAAAATAAAATCAATTGGTCCACTTTAGTATGTATAAGCAAAACTGCCCCAAGCATCACCGTGCGCGGTAGCGAAGCGGGGTACAATGTTGGCTTCACAGTTTTGAATATCGTAATTCAAGACCCCGAATATAGTGGGTTTTAATGCCGACTCTCGTTCTCATGATTCACAACATTGTCGACCGGTGTCTATAAATATGATCCGTCCAATTGATGGTGCCACCATAAAAGCCAACGATGACTATTATTGCCCCTTCTTTCTTCTGTCTTGGCGAGCCTTCGCGTTTCACGGTGAATGTGATCTGCTTGGGCCGGAGAATGGACTGCATGTCAACGAATGACGCATCCCGCGCACTGCCCCACGACGTACGATCTCGGGGGATACGTGGGAACTCGATCTTCGCTCCGGTCCGAATCGGTTGTCGTTGGTGGCCAAGTCCACATTCGCCGATACGAACGATGTGTTTTCGCGTTACTGCGTATAAACTATAAATATTTACACTTTATATTTCATCCCACCGTCATCCTGATTGCCGCTGAGAGTAATTTCTGCAATTTAGATAAAGCAAAAAACACGACTGTAACGTTTGGTTCTTCTCTTTTTTTTCACAGGGTTTTTCGGCACAGTTTCACGTACCAGTCCGCTGGGTGTTGATCGTTTTAGAGATTGACGGATCCGCATGTTATCGCGCTTTGTGGTGACTAATCCGAAGTAAGCAGACTATAGAAATCCAAAGTTTATAGAAATCATTCATTCTCACACAAGATTTAAAACAAACAAACAATCAACATACACCAATTTAAGTTTTCCGACAAATTATAAAAAATACAACACAACAACCACCTTCACCGTTACTTCAACTACTGTCAACAACAACACCAATCACAAACATTCAAAATGTTCGCCGTGATGCGAATTGACAATGACGACCGTAGGTCCGATTTTCGTCGCAAGATGCGGCCAAAGTGCGAGTTCGTGTGCAAGTACTGCCAGCGCCGCTTCACCAAACCGTACAACCTGATGATCCACGAGCGCACCCACAAAAGCCCAGAAGTGACGTTCTCGTGCGAGGTGTGCGGCAAATACTTCAAACGGCAGGATAACCTTCGCTCCCACAGGTGAGTGTTTTTTTTCTGAATTTACTTTTTAAACTAGTTTATTATTCATTTGTTAAATAAAATCTCATTTTTGATATCATTAGTCTTGTTGGTTAGAACAATGATTCAAGCCAAGTCAATTTTATTTTAGTTTGAATTAATTGGGTTGTAATACTCGAATAAACTTTCGGTTTCAATGTTATAGCTTTGTTAGTTTTGGCTACGCTTCGCAACAAACTTCACATATACTACATACTAATACATTCTGAATGAATTCTGAATTGTAAGAATTGTTAACTTTTTGACAAACTGATGTTATCGTGAACATCTCACCTTTTTTTTGTCTTATATTTTCACTTTTTTTAACAGAATGAAAAAATGATTAACTTCAAAACTCAAATCGAGTCAAATTTCAATATCAATAGCATGTTTAAGTCAATTTATTTGTTAGCTGCTTTCAAACAGTAGGTATTATTCTTGAAACTCGAAATGAAGGGGAGCTTAGAATTAAATTTCTACTTGTACAGAGTAATGCGGATTTTGAATTTTAGAATTCTACAATGAATTGTCGAATTTTACGTTACCATATTACGACTAGCTTCAAGTTATTATCAATTAAAACAATGATAGACTTCAGTTGTCGTTAACCAAAAGATTTGATTTTAAAATTGAAGTTAGTGTGCTTGAGATATGCTTGAGAATTTATTTGTGGAATAGTCACTGTCATTGAAATATTTTCACGAATCAAATAAAAGCCACATTTGCTGGTTCACACATTTATTTGCAACAGCGATGGATGGAGAAGAATGTCGCCTCTATCTGCCGGTTTCTAGTGAATAATTCTGGATAAGTTTGCGATGGTACGCAATTTTGCTACTCGCTTTTCTGTTAGGGAACTTAGGGTTAGTTTTGAGATTACAATAAGGTGTTGTATCATGATCTGCCCAGACAGAAAGTGTATCATGATCGGACCATTTTTTCATATACGAGATTTCTCAACAATTGAATAAAAAACTGTATCAAATATGTAGCAGCATTTTCAAACAACTTCTTTTGATGATGTTCAGAAGATTTCATTCAGATTACTTAAGTATTACCATTATTAAACATGTTTAAAAAAATGAACTATCGAGACAAGTTATCAAGTCTTGTTTTCACACAGTGATTTTAGAATCAAATATTTTAAGATTGCAGTATATTTTCAGTAATATACTTCTGTAACTTTTGAATTCAACGTAGGAACACTGTTTATACGAAATAATAAAATTGGAACTATTGGTGAAATGCGAAGGCCTGTTTTTTATCATGATCAGATCAGCTTACTTCTGAGACATCACCGCACTTTGCTTCTGCTTGATATAGGTACCCAATAAAGGGTTCCACGTTCCAATGAATTAAACAGAATATAAATGATGAAGTTTATTTTCTATAGAATGAAACCTCTCAAAAACGACGTAAGGTTCGCAAATTAAAGCAAAACCGTTCAAAACTTCACTACA
This sequence comes from Wyeomyia smithii, assembly GCF_029784165.1. Lineage (NCBI taxonomy): Eukaryota > Metazoa > Arthropoda > Insecta > Diptera > Culicidae > Wyeomyia > Wyeomyia smithii. Next base: position 117,816,891 of record NC_073696.1, on the reverse strand, counting down.
AACAGCTCACTATGCTTCAAATAGAAAAAATATAGCTCAGTGTTATCCTTATTTAAAACACACTTTTCCCACGTGTTTTCGTCCAGTTTACGAGAAAGTGATAAATTAAAATATATGAAACTTTATGTTTGTGAATGTTTGGTTGTCATAGCTTTCATCGAGGCATCTCAAACATATCTTGGCTTAATGAAAACGGTCGTAGGTATCCAATACAATGGCCAATATGACTAAGGTTTCTACGAAAATATTTATAACATAGCAACGACAACTTTCTTCAATAGACTATGAACTTTGGTTGAAGTTTTGAGAAGCATGAAATGAATGCTTTATTAAAGCACTTTATCAAATATGCGCTATAACGATAAACAAATTAGTTTTGGAAAAATAACATATAGTGCTTTCATAAAGAGATAGCCAGTCACTAAATTGACATCGCATAGCAGCACTTTCACGAGATATTTCAACAAGCAGCAAGCAACTATTTAGTACGAAAATTTGGCCCGAGTTAGTAAAATGTTAATATACGTTTCATATTTTGAGTAGAACATGAATTATTTCATTGTAAATTTGACAACTAAATATTATGGTATTCACCGCTAATGTTGGCTGAAAACGCACTGAATATGGGCTCATACACTTCAGGCATAAAAGTTAGAGCGTTGCATTATTCGGCAAACTTGTAGTACTACTTAGGAACTAAAAGTTTGTCATACATTGTTTCTCAAAATTGTACTTATGGAATGAGCTAGCGGCAAAACGAAACAGCAACCAGAAAAACACCCACCTATTGAATCAGCAAGCTTGCCGTATTTGAACTCAAATATAAATTATAACGTTTTCGAAATAGTATGAAAAATGTTCGAAAATATTTTTAGAATCTCGAGAAAATATTCAGAAATATCTACTTTGCCAAGCCCACATCGAACACCATGCAACTAAAGCTCAGCACACGAAGCAGAAAATCGCTTGAAGTCTCAAAAGTACACTGATCCGATTATGATACATTTTTTGGTCCGATCATGATAGATCCTGGTCCGATTATGATACAAATTCTATGATCGGAGAAAATGATATGTTCAAATGAATTTACGTCGGATTTGCTATAAATTATTGCTTCTGTAAGTGGTCCCCGTGGCTCTGTGGTTAGCGATGTCGGTCGGCTAGCTCTCCCACACGGTTGTGATATCGGGTTCGATTCCCGATCGAGTCGAGGATCTTTTCGAACTGGAAATTTTCTCGACTCAGCACTGGGGCACGGTGTATTGTTGTACTTATCCTACACATGCAAAATGTGCCAAAAACAATATCGATGAGAAATTCTCTTAGCTAAATCTAGCTGATCAGGACCGCTATGAGCCCTCCAGGCTAAGCGTGCGATATTATTACTTCTATAAACTAGACAGATAGGCCTTCCCGATAAATGTATTTTATCCACGATAACATGTAATATCAATGGTGAAAATGTGAGATGAAAAGCGATGTAACATGAAAATAGCCTAAATTGGTCCGATAATGATACATTTCCCTAGCATAGGTAGAACCTGACAAAATATAGCTTTTCTTAGCAACATTTTATTACAACAAAAATATATTTTAATGGTGCAAGCATTGGAAAAACGAAGTGTCGCCACCGTTTCTCCGACGTTTTAACAGTTTATTCTATCTTTATTTAGGAGTCTGTAATATAGTGTACGTATAAAGATGTAGTTTTGCTTTAAATTATATTTTTTACATTACTTACTACAGCTTTTGATTTTGTTGTCATGTTATTGTTTATATTTAAAGTAAAAAGTTACTATTGTAGTAGTTGTCGTCCATAGTGTTCCTGCATTTGAAAAACGAATCGACGCACAGAAATTCGAAATCAAAATAGCTGCAGCTTCGTGAAATACACTAAGGTCGCTTTTTACGCGGCTTTTTTACGTGGATTCCGGAATTTACGCGTTTTTTTTACGCGGATTCTGGAATTTACGCGGTTCTTTTGTGCGAATCTCGGTTTCTCTTCACTCGGAATGCATAATTAACGCTGGTTTTTTTTACGCGGATTCCGAAATTTACGCGGTTTTTTACGCAGATTCCGGAATTTACGCGGTTTTTTTACGTGGATTCCGGAATTTACGCGGTTTTTATTACGCGGCACGTATCCCTGCGTAAAAAGCGACTTTAGAGTATTATACAAAACAACATGTACCAAGAAAGCCATTAAAACTTTTTTGAAAGCTCACCCGAATCTCATAGTAGTACAGTATATAGGTAATAGGTAATAGACTAGATACAGTAGACTGCTCTATCCCACCATCAAAGTTTGTAGTAAACTGACTCAACGTTTGTCCATAATTAGAAATTCTTTAGACTTTTGCGAATTCATGAACACCGTTACGTTGCGGACAGGATACTCGTTGATCTCATTGGAAGTGATCTCTCTGTTCACCTGCATTCCGAAAGATTTAGTGTGCCACGATGTGATATGCTGCTGGAATAAAAAAAAAACACAATCATTGTATCTCTTTAGACCTCTTTTCAGAGCAAGTGGAAATCTGTGCCGACGTTAACTTTTTCCAATTTGACGGACGGTTCTACCATCAAATAAAGGGAACAGCCATAGGCAACCCGCTTTCTCCCACAGTAGCAGAATGTTTCACAGGAACACTGCTTGATTCTTTTCACTCGACCAACTTGACTACGTACTAGAAACATTCAACAATTATAATCCCATTCCACTTTTTGTCAACACGAAATGAAATTCATGTTTCTGATATTCGCATTACATATGGAATAAGGTTTTTTTTTGCGTCTTGTGAATCTGGGGAAACTACATAGCTTAAAGGGGGAGCCAATTACAACATGGGGCTAAAACAAACATCGCGACGCGAGATGATGTTATGGTTAAAATCCCTCTAATGCAAAATCCGGACAAAACAAAGGATAATGTTATGTCAAGGTGGATGTCGTACCTGGTCTGATCATGACGCATGTAATTGGTCTTTTACTTTTTATTTTTTATGATTTGAAGACGTTAGTGAATGATTTCCATCAAATTGCAATTGTGATCAAAATCCGCTACAGATACTCAGTAGTTTGATGTTTTCCACAACTTGTTAATACGGTGCATAAACAGCGGTATTTACAAAACTAGTCCGGTTTCAATCAAAAATTCTTTTCGCAAAATTCGTGCAAAAGGTTCTATTGTTTTGGAAAGACTTCGACTTTCTCATGCCTGCTATCAGTCAACATCAGCACAAACAGAGTTCTGCTGTCCCCCAGCCGCACAGTTGCAATATGCAACATACAACAGCATAATAAACTGTTTCGTGGCTGAGAGTTCTGCACTCTTGATATTAGCTGCCATCCGACATGAGAAAAATTTGATTGTCTTCCTTTCGATTCGCAACACGTTATGTTGTTGCGTGACTGAGAGCTCTACCGGTGCAGTTCCACTATTTGCCAACACGAAATAAGATTCGTTTTTCGTACATTCGTATTACATACGAAACAAAGTCTCTTTGCGTCTTGCGAAACTGGAAAATAACATAAACTTGCAAAAAAAAACGGAGCCTCTTACAACATGGTCAACCCCTGCTTTTCCAATTGGGCCCTAAAGCTATACCAGTTTTTATATATCATTTGAAAAAGATGCGTTTAACACATAATAGAGTATGAGTGCGGGAGACCATTGTAGAGAGCGAAGCGAATTTTTTTTTCATCGATTTCAGTATTTTTTATTAATAACATAATGTATTTTCTTCAAAAAAATATCAGTGAATGTTTGAGTAAGGGCCGTGGTCTGCTGTTCGACGCAACTTGCTGCGATGCTCTCACAAGAACGTTGTACGGCACTTACGTCCATTTTCCGGATACAATTCCGGATTCTTGTAGTCAGTTGCTTTGTATCCTTGGCCCTCCAATTGTTTTTATATACTAGGGCACTGAGTGAGCTAAAGAAATCCTCTATTGGGCGGCACTGGGGCAAGTTTGTTGGGTTACGATCTTTCGGCACGAACGGTATCTTTTTCTCCTCAAGATACGCCAGCGTCTTCTTGGCGTAATGTGAAGACGCCTTGTCTGGCCAGAAGACGTACTTCCCATCCGCGTGATGCTCGTTCAGGAACGGCAGCAGGATTTTATCGAGGCACTCTTCTTGATAGATATGTTGGTTGATTGCCAGACCGCTCGGCTTAAACCAAAGCTTTGAAATGCCCCGGTCGAAAATGGCGATGTACAACATAACCTTTTTCTCGAACTTGTGCTTGAACTTGTATTTCACTTCAGGCGGTGTGGATGACTTGTCGCTGGAGTAGTAATTATCATTTCCTGGAATATGCGTTTTGGACAGCGGAAAATAGCTTTCGTCGTCCAGAACGAAAGACGTCCCGCAGTATTTTTTGGTCATCCACCGACACTGTGTTTTGACCGTCTCAATCTGCTCCTCCGTGTACTCCGGTGACCTCGTCTTCTTGCTTCAGACGATTCCTTCCATCTTGAGGGTCCGATGGATCAATACGTGGGAGCAGCCATATTTCCGACCGGCGTCACGCAGGCTGGTTGCGTCCTTGTTGTCAAACAGCTTCTTTAACGATGTCTTCCTCTGCTTCGTCATTATCGTCACCGGACGACCACTTCCGACCTTCCGCTCTACGTTCAGGGAACCCAGGATACGATATACCGTACTGACAGGTACATTTTCTTCCTTGTGTCACCGTGAACTTTTTTCCTTGCTGGAAATGCGTTTCGTAGAACCGTACAATGCGTTCGCGGAGCACGTGCTGTTTCGACGCCATCTTTGCTTTGACTAAATTCAAACTAGCAAAACCAAACACGCCTACTGTTTCTAGGGAGCCCAAAGAGCAATTTTCTTGGAGAAAGAAAATTTCACGCTCTGTATTTGAGTTACTGAAAGGTATTGAAAAAATTCTCATTTTTTATTTAACACCCGTTAGAAGAGAACAACGAAAAGATTAGGTGTTTTCTTGCTATCGTTGACGGAACTACTTACCGTGCAACGCACGTACCTTTTATCATTCAAATTGTTGTATTTCGCAATGGAAGCGACTCTCCGAGTTTCGTTTAGCGGTAGGTCTCAAAAGTTTTGTCTTCTTGAAAAAAGTTCCCATAGAAAATTCCAGCACAGTCGTGCAGCAACATGTTCATCGGAATAAAGTTCTGATACTAGATACCTTGTTGCCCTTGGGAGAAACAACGCAGATCGCAAGGCAGCATAATGATGAGGCTACAAAAAAAGAGTAACTATAAAGTTTTCCTTTCTCGGTAACCAAGGGGGACAGGGACAAAGCAATAAACTAAAAAGCTAGAAAAAATGACAGAGAGAAAAGAAGGAAAATAAGAATTGTTTCTCTTCGGGGTTTAAGTAGCTTAGGTTAAGGTAGGGTTTTTTTTTTTTAAATCAATCTAGTAACAGACTTGATTCGGTCGTTTATCGTTAATAATCGTTAAAAATCTGTCCACGTGGTATGTGGATGGCCCCTTACGGCGTTCTGGCAAAAGTCCTCGCGTTTTGAAACTAGACCGAAAAAAAAACACTATGGGTATTCATGTCGAGCTCGTAAACAAATACCCAGCCGTTAAAATACTCACCTCAATTGACGAGTAATGGAAGATACACAGTTTACGGCTGGGTATTCGTATACGAGCTCGATGTGAAGACCCCTACTGTGTTCGCTAATGTAAACAAACGTACGCAGCCAATTCGAAGAACAGAGATCGACTCTCGTTTGAAAGGCACCATTTTTTCAGTGTGCCCATACTTTCTGGTGCGCTCTTTATTACAAGTCCCAGACAAAGGTTTAAAAGATTAACTGAGCATTAGCAATCATGCTTCAAAACGGTCAACAGTACATAGTAATTATCAAAAATGCAGAGCAGAATTTAGAAACTCCTAATGATGCTACGACTAACATGTCTTTCAAAAAGCCTGCTTAAAGGATATTACGGAAAAATCAAAATTGCTAATTTTTTATGGATTCTAAGCTTATACGTATAACACAGATTCTAGTATCAACATTTTGCTCATTCCAATAAATATGAGTTTTATACGTTAATGAACATTGCGGGAATTTCTGCTATCTACTTCAAGTCACGTATGAAGCACACCTAAAAACAGAACCTAGCACAAATAACCTTGGGTTCTATAAAATCTAAATATCTATCCCCATAAATAACACTAACATCAAACTTCCAGCCGCTGGTTTTGCAGCGTCTAAACAAACAGGCGCAGTGAGGAAGCGCACAGGCGGCATCCTTTGCAGATAAGCGAATCGTGTTATCTATGATGATTTGATACGACGAGGCAGTCATTTCGTGAAATCTAGAACTTGTTACCAAACAGACATTTTGCATTTGGCCGACGCAGTGTATTATAGGCACCGTTACAGTTTATGGCATACCTGGCTGTCGACGCAGCTGCCAATTAATACAATTAAGTGTTCAGCCTTCATGTGTAAATCATTTTCCACCTCCAGAACCAGCGTCTAAAGCAAGGATCAAATTACCGGCTGGTCGTCTAACGATTTCTGTCTTAAGCTCACCGAGGTGTGTAACTCCACCGTACTAATATTCAACCTCAAAGCGTGAGAAATTTATCGCTCGATAAAAATTAATTCATTACAAACATCAAAATTCGAACGCTTGACCGCCCTGGACATAACTTTCCTCAAATCTCCGATAATGGTGTGATGCGAATGCCTAGGAGGTACATCAATCCCGTCAAACTGGGCGAGCTTTCATCGTCATAACGGCAGCCGCGATCGAAGCGAAATCTTGCGCACCTTCCGATACTACCGATGGGAAACAGTTGTAGGAACCCACAGCTTGGTTGGAAGATCGTCAGGTAGCGTCAAAATAGGATGAGAAAATGACATTTGATCTCCAGCGTCTCGACCTTCGAGGACCCGTCCGGTCGTAACTTTTCCTCCGCAACCCACGGTCCGAGAGCGACGGCAGAATCGCCCGGTCACGCGAGAAGCGTAAGTTTTATTGCTCAATTTTCATCTTGGTATCTGTGCGGTCGTCTAGCAGCTTGAAATAGTGAAATTGAATCTCAAAATAGAAAAAAAAAACCCGAAAGACAGGGGTTCAACTTAATGAATGAGAATTGTACGACCACCACGGGTGTTATACTCGGTAGTGATTGGTGTAGTGAAATGCTAATGTTCGAATAAAAATAACTGGCAACAAACCATATATGAATACGAGCGCTTAACTTTGACACATAATGGATTGTCAACAATTTTTTGTGCACTCGTGAAAAAGTGCAAATAAAGCGTACGGTACAACGATAGCTAAGATTGCAAACTCGTGTCCGTCAAGTTGAAGATGATGTCGATGAGGATGTCCAATTAGCGGTAGCCCGACCGCTTCCGCAGCGCGAAGAACGAACATACGGCACTCAATTTTGTTGATTGTTGGTTGTGATAACTGAGCAGATATGGCTACCGTTATCGCAGGTTTATTTTTTATGTGCTAGATTGCCTTTTGATAGAAGTACTTAGTTGCTACACATATGAGCAGAGTTGAGTACGGAAATTCAGCGTGAATATAGGAATTAGTAAAAATTGTCTTTTCTTATACCTATAGAAATATTATTTTATCATGAAGGTTCAAACGAAATTTATTTTTGCTATAGAATGATGTTTAGAACAAAAATATTGCGGCTTTAAAATAATCTTAAAAACTTTTTATACACCCTATTCATACGATTGGTTTAGAAGAAAAACAAACATAGATGAAAGTACCCACGAGACCAAACTTCTACGCTGCCTTTATCACGTATTCCTCCCGTCGCGTCACATCGTTGATCAGATAGAAAATATTTGTTGAGGTTCTCTTTGCTTCAACGACCGGCACTGTGAAAGCGTAAACCGACACTTTTTATTTTGCTTCGAGTGGTTCCCATGATTATTTGAATGATAAATATTTATCTTCTTGTTAATTTAATTTTAAACACATTTAATCCAGTCGTTCAGTTGTATATGGCTGCTGGATCTTACATTTTTAGGCGGTTTGAACTGTACATAAACTGAACAAAAATACTGATTATCAAGACTTATTTTACTCATTTAGTTATTAATTTTTATATCTTCTATTTTTCAGATGCAGCCAGTGTATTTGGCGGTAAGCACATGTTATATCATAAAACACTCATCACTAGACAGACTTAGGCAAACTGAAAACAAATCTTTCAATGAAGAGAAGAAGATAGATGAACGCGGACAGAAACATTACTGAAATAAATGTGTGAACCACAAAAAATTGTAACGAAAAAAACATGAAAATGCGGCTGATTTAACAAACTACTAGAACTTGTTAAGCAAAAAAAGTTTCAAGAAATGAGATCAATTTCTAAATGAAATGCACAAATTAGGCAAGAGCAAACAATGAAACAAGTTTATGTATAGGATGCAGTGCTTAAAAAAGGGAGGAATTATAATGTTACGGCAAACTTAACGAGATTTAAAAACAAATGTGCCACGTTAGCTTGTTGTTCCCTCCCAACATGTCAGCATGTTTCCTATCGCTCAACTCATTCCTGTATCATCACTTGCATCAGATTTCATTTTCATCATTCAGCTACAAAACGGGATGAGAAAAAAGAGCCCAATTTATGCACGACAATACAATTTTGTATTTTTCTTATTAGGATCTCATTTCGGCAAACAGACACGACTACCCAACCGGATATAGTTTGTATTCAAGACTAGACCGACGAATCAAATAGAAATTCTTGGTTACTTTAAGTAAACTGTTTAAAATATTCATTTCTTTTCGGACAACAGAAATCTGTCTAAGTCAAATTATTTACGAAAGTTGATTTTAACAAATTAACTGCTTTTTAATCTGCTCGTCAAACTGGTGGCTATCATGGTTTCTTTTTTTTCGGATCCAACTATTAAAATTCTGGTACCAAATCTGCAATGAAACATCAGTGATTGTTAAAATGTGATTCAAAATTATTTTACTTAATTTGCAAGTTTAATTAACTGTTAGTTTTTGTACACCAAACGGCTGTGATATTTGACAGATGTTTTGTTGTAGCTTTTCTGTGATTGTGATTGTGTTTTCTGTGCTAGATTGACGGGCGGATTCGACCAACCACTAGAATTTCTGAACTGACGGACGACAATGTGACGAAACTGTTAACGCAAAATGGACACAAAATTTTTAGTTTTAGAGATCCACGTACACACACACACACACTAACACAACTGCAGCATCGGTAGGAGAACGGGAAAAAAACTAGATAGTAAATAATTACCTTCGTTAGTAACTTGTCACTGTAGTTTTCGTTGTCACCTATACTTATGTTACATGGCCTAGTCAAAAAAGAAAAAAAATATTAAGAATTATCATATATCCTTATAATATTCAAAAGAACAAGGGAAACTGTTTTTGTAGTCTGGTTTCACGTTTCTGTCAAGCATCGTTTTCTAATACGGAAATACGGTAAAACTAATTTTCGAACAGAAGTTGTTATTCTACATTATTATTTATTGAACATTTACCAGAAAAGTACCTACCTTACCAAATTTTGTACGATTATGTGAATTTGTTAATATGTAAAATTCTCGTCGTTTTTCACACCATTCTCATCGGTGTCTTTTCAAAGTAATTTGGTACCTAGTATAGTTTTTTTCTGTGATAGATTTTTCACAAATCAAACTACTTTTGAATTTTAATGCGACAAAGTTTACTCGTTCAGTGAATTTGGTGTATTTCTTTCTTAAAAAAGAGAGCAACCTTTTGTGAAATAATGGGATCTGTCGAATCGTACTGTGTTTTGTTAATTACAAATAATTCGAAGTAATAATTCAGCAATAATAAAAGAGACTTCGATATGAACTTTTGCTTTTCAGTTGTCATTTTAAAGGACAGCCTTCTGTTTTTCTACGTGCAGTTAAAAAAAAAGCCAAACTTAGCTGCTAAGCTAACACTACACTGTCGGAACTTGGCCGTTCGGGTTATTGAACACAGGGCATCCAAATGTTATCATATAAAATCCGTTCATGTTTTTATCGGTGCTATTTTCAAAATATATTTCCACCTCCATTCTTTACTTTAATTAAGTAGACTACGGACAAGTTTAATTTATGTTCGTTTTACCAAGACAAATCTGTCATGTTTATTTTTGTTTTTGCTTATTTTTTATTAATTTGAATTGTTATTCATATCAAAGCACAGCGGAATCGATATAATATATATATTCGAATGTTGTTTAGCATAAAAGTTTTGTCTTCTCGAAAAAGTCCTCATGTGAAATTTGAGCTCAATCGGACTCTGTGAATTAGTGAGTTTCACTTTTTGCCTTTCTCCTAGAAAGGTATAGCAATCACTTGCAAAACCGAAAGTATAAAAGTACTCCAAAGGGCCGAATGGCATATACCACTCGACTCAGCTCGACGAGCTGAGCATTTTCTGTATGTGTGTGTGTGTATGTGCAGATTTTTATTCTCACTCACTTTTCTCAGAGATGGCTGGACCGATTTTCATGAAATTAATTGCAAATGAAAGGTCTTGTTGCCCCATAAGACCCTATTGAATTTAATTGTAATCGGATTTTTAGTTTAGAGGTTATGTTTAGAAATGTGAAAATCATGAAACATCATATCTCAGAAACTACACAACCGATTTGAACAAAATTGGTCTCAAAAGAACGGGCTACCTAGAAAACTCGTAAGTTTTGAATTTCATAAAGATTGAACTTGTGGTTCAAAAGTTATGAAAAGAAAAGTGTTCTGAAGACTGTTTAGTCTCACTCATGTTTCTCAGAGATGGCTGTACCGATTTTCATAAAATCAGTGTCAAATGGAAGGTCTAATTGCCCCATAAGACGTTATTGATTTGTTTTGCAGTCGGACTATTACTTTGCCTGTTATGTTTAAAAATGTGAAATCCAGCTATGCAAAGGAACATATTCCGAAGACTACTTGGACTCACTCACTTTTCTCAGAGATGGCCGACCCGATTTCCACAAAATCAGTGTCAAATGAATGGTCTAGCTGCCTCAGAAGACCCTATTGAATTTCACTGTAATCGAACTGTAATTTCATTTGTAATGTGCCGACTTGTGAAAATCACGAAACTTCATTATCTCACACAACCGATTTGATTATTATTATCAGATGAGCGGGCTAGTTAAGGGTTAACTGATGAATTTTGATTGAACACGTGGTTTTAAAGTTTGGCTGCCCTACACGTTCCCCTTTCATTTGATTATAATCAAGCTTAAGCAACCGTTATGTATTAAATTGTTAATAAAACAACGAAAGTCTATTATCTCAAAGATTACATGACTTATTTGAACATAACTAGTGTCATACGAACGAGTCATCTCTCAAACTTACAAATAACAAACTTCATAACAATTTGATATGTGGCTCAAAAGTTATGGAAAGAAGAGAAATTCAAAGACTATTTAAAACTATACCTGCTTTGATCGATATATGTGGCCTCAACATAAATTAAATGTGGTGTCGTACTATTTGAACGTTCCAAGTTCATTGATTCCTTGCGGTTTGTTTGAAGTCTGCAAATGCACGACGAATCGGCCATAGGATATGATAAAAGTCAATTAACAAATCGTTTGAAATGATTGGTTTTATCGAAATGACAACATCCTCGTCTTTCGGCTTCTGTACATCGCCTTAATTCTGAATATACAGTAAAGTCTTTTTTTACACGGTTCTTTTTTACACGGTTTCATTTTACACGATTCTTTTTTACGACGATTTCCCAAATAACACGATTTTTTTTTACGTCGTTTTCCCAAATAACGCGATTTTTTTACACGTTTTTTTTGCACGATTTTTCGTCTTCGCGTAAAATTGTTACAGTAAGTAGCGGTAACGGTAACAAACTATAATAGGCTGTTTTTTACACAGTTTCATTTTTACACGGTTTTTGTTTTACAAGATTTTTTTTACGACGTTTTTCCAAATAACGCGGTTTTTTTCACGACGTTTTTCCAATTAACGCGGTTTTTTTACACGTTTTTTTGCACGGTACGTAGAATCGTGTAAAAAAGAACTTTACTGTATTCATATTGGGTGGTATTCTGTCATTATCAGCAGACATTCTGGCATCAATCTGACACCGGAAATACCCATATTGGGAGGTATTTTTGGTTGTTTTCCAGAAACTAAAAGTGGTCGTCTTCAAATTCAAAATAGTGCCAGGGTCAATGTTTGGTTTCTATGCATCATCACGTTTACGGAAATATCCATATTGAGTATTATTCGGTAAATCCGACTGTTGCCTATAAGTTGCCATTTAGCAATTCAAAATGGTGCCTGAGGTCAATTGTTAGCTCCTTGCATCATTCTGGTTCCAGAGATACTCATATTTGATAGTATTTGTTTATTCTAGGCTGTTTTTCACAAACCGGTAGTCGCCATCTTGGATTTCAAAATGGTATTTAGGATACTGGTTGAAGAAAAACTCATATTGGGTGATATTTGATCACTTTGGACTGTTTTTCAGAAGCCGAAAGTCGTCATTTTGGACTTTAAAATTGCCTGTGAAATCAATTTTTGTCATCTGGGCGTAATTCTGGTTCCGAAAACATTCATATTGAATGGTTTTTGGTCATTTCCGGCTGTTTGCCAGACACCGGAAGTCACCATCTTGAAATTCAAGATTGTGTCTGTGATCAATTTTTAGCTTCTGTGCATCTTTCTGGTTCCAGAAATACTAATATTTAATGGGAATCGTCCATTTCAGGCTGTTTTCCAGAAACCGAAAGTTGCTACTTACAATTCAAAATGTTGTCTGAAATCGTTTTGTGGCTCCAGTGCATCATTACGGTTCCGGAAATACCCATATTGGGTGGTATTTGGTCATTTGCCGCTGTTTTTCCGACACCGGAAGTCGCCATTTTGGATTTCATAATGGCATTTGGAGACAATTTCTGGATTTTGAACGGCATACTGGTTAAAGAAAAACTCATATTGGGTGGTATTTGGTCATTTTCTGCTGTTTTCAGAAACCGGAAGTCGCCATCTTAGAATTTAAAATGCTATCTGTGGTCGATTTTAGCTCCTGTGTATTATTCTAGATCCGGATATTTTTATATTGGGTGGAAATCGGCCATTTTCGGCTGTTTTCCAGAAACCGGAATTTGCCATCTTACTATCCAAGGTTGTCTGAGGTCGATTATGGAACATATTTGTTACCACTAAAAACATACACCTGCCAATATGGTTCCATTTAGTTGATTAGTTCGCGAGATGTGCAAAAATTTGTGAAGAAACATGTACTTCCAGAAGAGGGAGGGGCGTCAAACCATTATGGACATATTTGTTACCTCTAAAAACATTCACATACCAAATTTGGTTGTATTTTCTTGATTGGTTCTTGAGCTATGCGAAATTTGTGTTTCATTTTCATGGGATCCCTCCCTTATAGAAGAGGGAGTCGGGTTTCAAACCATTATGTACATATTTGTTACCACTAAAAACATTTACCTGGAAAATTTTGTTACATTTGGTTGATTAGTTCTCGAGATGTGCACAAATTTGTGTTTCATCCAACTATTATGGACATATTAGTTACCCCTTAAAACATCCACATGCCAAATTTGGTTTCATTTGCTTGGTTTGTTCTTGAGCTGTGCAGAAATTTATGTTTCATTTGTACGGGACCCCTCCCTTCCAGAAGAGGGAGGGGTCTCAAGCTATCATAGGAACCTTTATCGGCACCAAAAACCGCTACATACAAATTTTCACGTCGATCGGTTCGGTAGTTTTCGGGCCTATATGGATCAGACACACAGACAGACTTGACTGCATTTTATATGTAAAGATTACAACATCAATATTTTAGAACCTAAAGAGTGAATATACATTTATTGGATTGAAGCGTTCATGTAAATCTATTTTTACAAATAAAAAATTGAATGAGAAAGGCTGGCTCTGACCGCTAGGTGGATTAACTTAGGTTTTTACGATATAAAATGCACAGTAAATTCATGAAATTTTCAAAACAAACAAAAAATTATGCAAAATTTCTTAGGAATTCTTCAAGAACTGGTGTTATTATGTGCGCTACTCAGTACTCGCTGCTTGTCAATAGATGGCACCAGCAGTAAATGCTGGTAGATTATGACAAATCTCAAAAGTGATGAGCTAAGCAAATAAACCGCTTAGACACGTTAGTTCTTCTATTATTTTATTTCGTTATATACAAAAAAAAGCAAAGCCTTGGTGCTACATTCCGATTTGGAACTTGACCTTCTGTTTGTTATACACAGACTTCGCAGCCGACTGTTGGTGTACAGGACAATTGCGGGCTAGCGCTACGATCCTACTGACACCAACAGTATCTCCCGAGCCGAGACTCGAACCTACGACGACTGGCTTGTTAGGCCAGTATCGTACCTCGAGACCATCTGGGAGTTATATACAGGGTATTCGATAAGTTCGGCTACACTTTGAAAGTGTGTTGAAAAAAAAAAAAAATTGAAAAAACAAGATCTTCTTTTCTGAGTTAATTGATGCAATGCTTGTTGGGAATTATTAGCATATTAGCTGAGAGCCTACCACCTTTGTGCTGTATGACGAGCTCGAGACATTTCTCGAGAGAATCGTACGCGGCACGCACATGGTCCATCAGTATCTCATTCCAAAGCGATGAGTTTCTTAAACTGGTCCATGGTTCTAAATTTATGTTCGCTCTACTTGACCAGCAATGGAAGTACTGGAGATTAATATCCGGGAAGCTGGTTGGCCACAAAGTCTTTAAAAAAAAGTCTTTTCAAAGTCAAATTCTCCCGACATCACACTGGACGTTATTCGCCGTGTGGAATGGCTCGACGTCCTGTTGAAGGGCGTAATGATCTTTCCCGAAGTGCTGGGGCCACTACCTTCTCCAGAACGTAGGTCTTATAGAACGCGGCGTTGATTTTCACGTTTTTTCCTAAAAAACACCAGCGGGAGCTTACCACACCTGGATACGGCCTTCCGAATCATCACCGCTCTGGAACTGCGGGATATTTATATGGGACGGGGGGATGTTGGCTGACGTTAGCGTCCATAGCCGATTATTTTGAATACTGTGCATGAAAACATGAACTCCTAACCTGCGTTCCGCGAACGAATCAATTTGGCTCTGTTCAGCCTCTTCTTCGTTGTAGCCTCCGGTACCTCTTAAACCTTGTGTTTCTTGTATGGCTTCTTGTATCCCAGGTCATTCGCCATGATGGTAACATCCAGATTAGCTACGGTCTTCGATGAACCCGCTCCTTTGTCACCTTGATGGCTGCGGGCCTCCTCGTCGAACGCGGTCACCTGGATCTCGCGCGGCCTCTGGTCGAGCCCCTCTGCTGGTACCGATGGATGATGGTATAGATGAAATTCCGCTTCATCCTGTGGGATTGAAACCAGCGGAATATGGAGCCGAGTCGCTCATCTCTCGCGAACAACTTTCCTATGACGTCGCGGTACTTCTTCAACGTGCTCGGTAAATAAACAACAATTGACAGCAAATCTACACCATGCGCGTCGGTTAGTCTATATGTGAGGCTAAAGCAATACCAATGAGCGATGAAAAGTTGTATTCGAATATATTGAACACCCTGTACTTTTAGTTGTTCGAAAATGTCATTTGCGGGAAGAGCTACTTTTTCTCATTTCATTCGAAAAAACAGCGGATGAAGCCCATCGAGGGTTAAAATAGTAGTAGATTGTATCTAAGACATGACCGCATAACTGACGTAGAACTACGCACACTATCAACAAATGCATTGTTGAAAGTGTTTCATAATTGAGTCATACAGTCTACTATTGTTCGCTCAAATCAAGAAACTCTTCATTACTTGTTTAGTTACGCACTCTGGGAATGAGGCACTCTAATAATAAACACTGTAAAAGCTGTTTTCACACTTATGTCGAATTCGTTTTTACGGCAGGACTATACCGCCCCGGACTACATTTTGCAGCTGAAAAAAAAAAACACTTTCCGAGCAGTTACAATCGTGTGCGTAATTCCAGAGGTAGCTGTCACTTTGTTTTGTTTCGGTCATTATCGCCATTGTCTTTTTGTCGCGTTTGGCTACTGTACGGATTCGGACGATGATGATTCCAAAAGCTTAACAATTTCCTCCATTTCGCAACAACAACGATAATCAAAGCAAACCGATTTAGACACTTTTTTTTTACTCTGACACATACGTGTGAATGTGGTGGTGCCTTCAAAACTGCACTCTGTTTCTTTCGCGGATTTTCCGGGACAGAAAAAGGGTAGTCCGGGATAGTCCAGAAAATGAAAAAAAAAAAAACAGCTATAGGACAGAGTGTAGTCCGCGGGGTGGCTACACCGCAAAAACGACAACGACATTTGTAGATTAGATGGCTCCGACTGAATTCGATTGCTAGGATCAACCACAGAATACTTGCTCGTATTGTTGACAAAAAAAAATTAATTTACAATTACTTGTTTATTTGCCTTGAGAAAGGCATTTTGATATTCAAAATCGGATATGCTGATCGCAATCTTTGTGCTGCCCCAACAGTGGAGGAATAAAGGCACATACTGAAATGAACCGCGCTGCAGAGAGATGTTACCAACTGGGCAAGAGATTTGTTTAAGCCGAAAGCACATTCAGAAAGCCAGCTAATACTGGCGCACCCGCTTCTGCTTCATCCGCTCTCCGGTACGTTATGACTAACAAGGACCAAACATAAGACGTGATTTTCATTGCAACAAGGCTTGTCAATTTCCAATAGTACAATAGTTTACATAATCAGACAACATTTGTATAACTTCCAAATCGATTGCTACAATAATGAAGATCCGACAAACCGATTTACACGCAAGGAAAAAAAATTGTTCTCTTTTCGTTAATAAATTTTCAATTACACCTCTATGTGGTAGGCTAAAGAAAAACATGGTTCTACGTCAAAAAGTTTACAAAAAAGCTAACGGGTGACACCTAAAATTCTAAATTTTTGCATTTTATATCTGCCAAAACAGGCAGATGTACTTAAAGAAAAACTGATTTATGTCTAATGAAGATACGTTCATTTTTAACTAAAAGTCGATTGATTGAGAAACGTCCGTAGTCGGCCTTTCTACGAAACGTTTCCATGAAACCGGAACACGAGTGGTGTATGGCCTCCACTGACTTCGGCTGACTTTTTGAATACCAAGAAACTCAAAATCCTGAAGAAATTTTGGATTGGACGACTCTATTACTCGAAGCTCTAACAAAATTTACAAAAATGTTCTCAAGAAATTGTACTGAAAGATAAAGAAATATATTTTTTTTCGATATTTTTAAAAACAGAAAAGACGTTTAACCTACACAAGACATGCTGCACATATTGTACCCCAAATTAATTCTTTAATATACTACGACGTTCAAGATGCACGGAGAAAGGGATAATTATTTTGCTGATACGTGAAAATTTCAGCTGTTTCAAAAAAACTTAGAGTATAAGATAAACCCATTCCCGACGGGTGACATTCAAACTTTGATTCAAGTTCAACAATTATACTTGCAAATTTTCACGATGAAATTATTAAGTAAGGTTCAGATTGATCTTTAATTTGCAATACAGTTTGTGTTAATTATGTTTATAGTTGATGAGTAATAAGAGTTTGAAATTCATTGTTTTAGGTAAAAACTGATTTCTCTCCGCCGGGATCGGGTTAAGCTATTGGCGATTATTTTTAAACATTATGTAAAATCTGATCAACAGTTTTGATTTAAGATATTTTGATATATCGACATAAAATTTTCAAAGTTTTAAAAATTCAACATAGGTTTATCCACTATCCTGCAAATGCGCTACAGTAAGCCACCTTTTTTATTTTTTTTTCATATAATATTTGTTTGCTTATGTAGAAGAAGACAAAAACAAAGAAGTAGACAAAGGTGGTGGTGATGGGATGAGGATGGTTATGTTGTTACGCAACACTATAAAAGGTTTCTGTGATGGAACGCAGATGACAGATGTTTCATGCGCGTCATTTATCATGTGTGAAGTTATATCGGAGTATTAGAGAGGGATTTGAATTACCCATCAATGATTAAAAAAGGACAGTACTTCGTTATTCCATGCTTTGCTATTGTTGATAACAAACTGCAGAGACAAACTTTTGCATGTGTTAATATTTTTTTAAGCAATCCAGTATTTTTTCATTTTTTGTAAATTGTTTTTTTTATTCAATCACATTCATTTTTAGTTATTTTGTGAGTTTAGTTTGAACATAACATATGCAACATTAAACAATTGAGAAAATGAACTATTATTCAAGTTATGAAATTTAAAAAATAATTAAATCGTTAGAAACAAATTTTTCGAAAATAATCAAATAATGGAGAAAAAGTCTTTAGATAATGGAGAAAACAGCTGTGGATCCGTATAAGAAGCGAGATGCAGATTCGTTTTCAAGTAAGCATTAACTCCACGATCTACTGAACGAAGGATTTATCGCAGTTAGATAATTCATTGAGTTTTAAACCAGCGCTGGCCATCTGCATCGAATTGTCGATAGTGTCTTAGTTACATATTGAACTTCATTTCGATATTTAAAAAAAAAATTTCATTCTAGATTAAATACCAACTTTTAATAGTTCAAAATGCATTTGAAAGTGGCTAGCCACTACGGGCCAACTAGTTGAAAAGAGTTTGGTTGTCAACTGTCAGAATTTAAAAAAATATGGCTGTAGTTAACAACAAATACAAATAAACTGACCAGCAAGTTCATTTAATTGTTTTTTTTTGCCGAATTTCATCTTGGTCCAGCTGCAATAGAATTTTTGTACGTTCTTCTATTCAGTGTTGGCCATTGTTGTCAATGCGAAAAATAAATTATTATTATTATTATTATTATTGGTTTATTAATTCATCTGACTACATTTGTCTACATGAATAAAACTTAAACTATTAACTATTACAAATCCACTTAAGCGGCCAAGTTGAATAGTTTCAGACGGTTTTTAAAAATTTCACAGGATTGACAAAAGTCGAATAGATGGAATAGATGGAATTGCAAGGAACGAATTGGCAACACCATTAGAATGTAACACCTTATATGTTTATTTGCATCTTTTCAATTAATAAGCTTTGAGTTTAGTCTCTGTTAATAAATGTTATGTAGATATCATCTACTTAACAAAAGATTGAATTCGATTACTAATTTTTTCGCAACTAAACAGACCTGCGATGTTTTTCGAAAAATAATTTTAGCTTGCCGAAAAGTACATATTTTTTAAATATATTTTGATAAAGTCGCTAAGCCTTGTCGCTTTTAAATTGTATTTTTTAGAACGTAAGAAAAAGTTCCACGGGTAATGGGTTAAGCTAGCATTAATAACCTCCGCAATTGATTTGGTAATATTTGTCTATAAAAAAATCAGAGAACGAACATCAACTCACAAACCAAACTACCAAACAGTCTTCTCCAAAATAGGGAAACCGTAGTTATTTGACATTTGACTAGGCCCTGTAACAAACCTGCACGAACTTAACTCGGTATCTAACATACCTCTAGCGTTTTACCAACACCTCAGTGAAACACGCAATAAAACCATCTTTTTTCTCTTTCTCTCCCATCAACTGTTTTTCCAGATCGATCCATACATATGGAATGAACGGTAACAACAACAACCGAGCGTATTGAGCACGCATCTGCCAATAATTTTATCACTGTTTAACTATTATTTAAAATTAAAATCATTGAATTAAAAAAAAAAACAATCAAAATGAATCAAATCCTACTGAGGAAGCGAAGAAATAATAAAAATCAATCATACGGAATAGCAAACACATTTAAGCGCACTAAACTGCACTATATAGATGAGGATGAAAGCCAACAGAATCAATTCACTATAAAGTAAGTGAGCGAGAATGCAGTGAGCTAGCAAAGAAAATGATGAAAATTGTAAATTTACGCGTTAAGACAAACAAAGGAGCCGATCTTAAAAGTTAAACTTTAAAGACCAATAATCAAATGAAGAAAACTGAAACTACTACTAATTATAGTTATTTTAAAACATTAAGGTTGTACATAGCTCTGCGATTGAGAATGCTTTAAACTTGTTTTATTATTTTGTTTCTATCATCTATAATGAATCTGAAGGTAGAATAGACGATGATCCTTCGAGCGAATTTTAAGCGTAATAATAAATGATAACTTAGTAAGTTTCAAATATGATTTTTCGATCAACTTTAGAATGTACAACTAATTTATATTCGAAAATAATTAACCTTATATTATCAATTATCCTAGCTTTCAGGTATTCTACAAATATTTTACGGAAAGAGAGCGCAAAGTGTCCCAGTAAATTTGTAATTATTAGAACTACACGATAGTATATATGCCACTAAATTTTACTCCCTGCGATTTACTTCTCCATTTTCTTTTTTGATTCCAAACATGAAGCAAAAGCTTTTTACACCCCTAAAAATGATGTGACACTTTTTGTCACCCACTTGGAAGACTAGACTTCATAAATAAATATCCATCAGCCATCTTAACAACAAAAGCGAAAATATATCGATCAGGACTATTCGAACCGAATGAAACAGAGAAAAGATCAAGTAAGTAGGGACTTTTTGACCTTTTCGATAGCGTTGAGCACACACTTGAAGCGAATTTCTTTTGGGTGTCCTGGCTGCCGGTTGACTACCGGTTTCTAACCACAAATGGTTTTCCTAGGAGCTAGTGGCATAGGTTTCCTTTTCTTCACACCAGCTTCCACAACCGTTCATCTGGAGCCAAGCATCATAACTTATATTAGAATAGATTCTAGTCTACCTTTGAAAACGAACGCGAACAGAGAACGAATACCGGAGTGGAAAGGGAAGCAAATTGCTGCACAGCGACAGAAAGAGCTGAAAATTCTGAGTCACCGATTCTTTAGAAAGTCACATATTTTTGAAAAGAAGTGTATCATTCAGATTGAGTATGCTTTGTTCGTACTTTATTTCATTTTTTTTTCGTTGAACACAAAAACGGTTCAGTGCGGTTTCCCAGGAATCGTAACATATCGCATCTGTAATTGGTGTAAGTTTTTCCTGCACACAATAGCACTGACGAGATCACGAGTGTATGCACTTTTATTTATTTCTCCAAACTAATGAAACTGCTAGAACATGGCATTGCTAATAAAACGATTGAGCGTGAGATCAACCAGCTAGAAATAGTGATGGTCTAATCTAAACAGTGAAGCTGAGCAGTTTGTTGTTTAAGGTATTATTTTATCTTGTATTGTGAGGACACTACAATGTCAATACTTTGCCCCAAGTGAAGCATGAATGGTGAAATAAATGAAACCTTGAATGCTAACCATGCAATTTTATTACTGTTTGAAAAGAAAGTCCGTTATTGTGATGGGATTTGTATTACCTACTCATAAAATCATTGCTTGAACTGAAAGGTAAGTGTTACCAGGTAACTGTGAAAGGGAATGCAAATATAATAAAAAGGATAGAATAAACAACAGTTAAAATGCATTATTGATTACTATGACTTTTTATTTTGCCTTTTTCTCGTCGGTTTAATTTCACCACTATTATACCTACTAACCATGATGTGTAGGACAAGGTGTAACGGTTTGATAAAAATTGAGGCACGTGGTGTGATAGCGTTATTTTGCTTTGAAGGATTATAGACGAAGCATCACTAAGCAACAGTGAATTACTTTTTCGTGTTTGTTGATGTATCCTCACATACTAGGCAAACTACTCGCAAATTCAGATGTTGTAACTAGTGTTCAACATCGGACCGGGTAGGGTCCGGTAAATGTCCGGTCCGGTCCGGTCCGAAGTCCGATCGGACCGGTACCTGCAAAGTCCGATTACTTTCCGGACCGGACCGGAACGAAACCATCCGAACTTCGGAACGGACCGGGTAATGCTTTCCGGACCCCGGCATTTTCGGCGAATGTATTCAATTATGTATTCAATTTATGTCATAGAACGCAGCAAGTTGTTCATTCTTTTTGATTTTCTTTACTGCTTTTATTAAAATAAACCCATATGGCCTTGCTCGTCTTTTCAACCTGTAATATATGCTTTAATTATTCACATGGTTCTTATAAAATTAAAAAAAAAATAAATGTTACATTTTTTTTGCTATTTCAATTTTGCTCCTGCTATCAATTCGAAATTAAAGAACCAGGGTGGCCAACAGATTTCCAATTTCAAATTCTCGGTTTTTCCCGGTTTTCCCGGTTAGAATTGATGTTCTTCCCAGTTTTAAAATAGTTTTAAAATTTTTTATTGAATTGACTTTAAAAATTTTAAATATTTTTATTTCTTGTTTCCTGATAACTTTTTCATGGTCATTTTTAGTGAATGAGAGAAAACATTCTAGTTATTTTTCAGAGCTTTTAAAATAATTAGAGCACATTTTTTTGACCCCGAATCGAGATAGTTTTTCGCCTTGTCTGAAACTGCAATGATAGCCGTTGCTGGCAATTTTAAATTTGTTTGAGAATAAATTTTTGCATTTTTTAACCTAATTATTACGCATTTTCTGGTGTTCAAACACTTTTCTAGATTTAGTTTTGAAATTGATTTTAAATTGATGTTGTTAGTTTCTATCAGGCTTCAATACAATTTTATTGCTACTTAGAAACAATTTTTTGCCTTTTTGAGCTGAATAACAAGCTTGTTTTGTGTTTTTTGAATCCGCGTTCTTAATTTCAGAATTTTTAACAAAAATCTATTTCAAAAAATTGAATTTATTCAGGCATCAGGTAGGTCGGCTAAAAGCCATGGCTTATACCGGCACGTTCCCCTCACATGTGGGGATTTGTGCCTACTAAAGACGGACACCCTAAGATTCAATCTAAATAATTACTTAGGTATTGCTATTTAGATCGCAGTAGTCATACAAATTGAAACTTAAGGTCAATCGTTTTCATAATCATTTTTGGTATTAGTGAACTTCCTCCAAGTTTTATGTGTTTTGTGGGTCTTCAAAAATATGACTACAAATTGCTGTTTTTTGACATAATTGGGAAAGACGGACAATTGGGGTGGGTAAGATGGACACTACGATGGTAAAGGTGGACACTCACAAAAAAGATGTAGTACGTTAAGTATTCTTTTGATTTATGTTATTAGAGTCACGTACATCACGTAGAGCCACGTACATCACGTGAACAGTTTGAGAGAGTGGGTTAGGATGAAGGCAAAAATTCTCCGCCTATATGGCCTGTTCTAACTGCTAAGTGATTTATATCTGCTGGTTTCTCTCGCGGGTGTACTTCGTGAACATCTGTAGTACACAACTGATGCTACATGTGAAAATTATTGAAAAATCCGTATGTCCATCTTTCCCTACCTTAGTGTGTCCGTCTTGCCCGACCTGGCTGTAAATTTTTCAAACAATCGTAGCTCTTTATCTGAACATCGAAAATCTGCTGGATTTTTACTAGAAAACCGAGGATAGACTAATTAATCACTTTACTATTGGGAACAAATGAAAACACATAAGTTTAACGAGTTTTTCACTATTTTCCGTGGAATGAAAATTACATCAAATAGCGCGTTCACGAAAATATTCTTTGTTTTACTTACAAATTTGACAGTTTGCTAGCTGAAAACCGATAATGCAACTCAAAAGCATTAACACACTATAAAGAAGGTATTCGCATCAATCAACTATCATAATACATTCTAGTTTGTGAATTATTAAAAGTGTCCATCTTACCCGCAGTGTCCGTCTCCACCTACTTTCCCCTAATTGATTTTTTTTATCTTTTTCTAGTTTCTGTTAATGTTGCATGGCTGAGTTATAAACAATTGTGCGTATTTCTGTCGTTCAAAAAATTTTTTCCGTTTACTTAAGGATCCCTTGAGGCCAGGCATGTCTAAACCCACCACACCACCGCGTGTGTGTTTCAAGCGATGCCACGGAGGGTATTTAGATTGCCCTTCAGTGCGTATACAAAACGAAAAACCCGCAGTGTTCTAGATAAAACAGCCCTTCGAAAGATTCGGCAAACACAGGCCCGAGTGTTCTTAACTTCGTGAGCCCTCGGGAGCCCGCATGCCTACACGTGTTTTCTCAAATGCTTCATTTTTGCAATAGAACATATGAAAGAAATATTGCAGGTGATTGTATGCGATGGCTAACATCCAACTATCCATTACTATTCCATTGTCAATCTCTTCGTGGCGACTATTACTTGTGTGTTCCCCGAAACTGCAAGCTCTCGGTTGCCTCATGTGCCGAAGTTAAAAACCCTCGGTTGGCGTGTTTACGAATGGCTCTCCAGTGTTTTGTCTTGAGCTCGCGACGAAGGGTAATACGAAATGCCCTGCGTGGTGTGTTTGTGAGCAGATGGGCCACATGCGCTTTCGAGTGCTGTGGTTTCCAGTTATTGCCTCGACAATATAGAAAGGGCTAATTTGATACCATTGTTATCCTTACGTGGTGTTGTTTCAGGTTTATTTCAGGGGTCATTCACATACCACGTGGACAGATTTGTAACTATTTTGACCCCCCCCCCCCCGTAGACAAATGCCCATATAAATTCTTTTTTTTGTAGGGACCGTGGACATTACACCCCCCCCCCCCCCAAAGCTGTCCACGTGGTATGTGGATGGCCCCTTGAGCGAATATAGTTTTGACTTTTTTATTTGAAAACTTTGTCTTTCTGATTTAGAGGAGTATGCAAGCAATTTGAGAAAAAAAGGATGCTGAATAGTATCGTCGTGCAAATTTTCAAGTGTAATTGTTGAACTCAAATCAAAGTTTTAATATCAGATGGTGCTTTTCCCGGCTTTTTTCGGTTTTCCAGGTTTTCCCGGTTCGCTGGCCACTCTGTGAATAACTGATAGACTCGCACAACTTGTTCTGAATTTGTGCTTAATTGAATGTCAACGGCATTCATGCTCAGTCAGTTTGAGAATTGAACATTGAGAAATAGAGTTACCGGTAGATAACTAGGGAACCTATACATTAGAGAAATGACAAGACACTCACCGTTAAGGCAACTGTCAACATCAAAACGGGCGAGTTGTATAAATTTACATTGCTGTTATCCGTTTTGATGTTGACAGTTGCCTTAACGGTGAGTGTCTCGGCGTCTCTCTGGTGTATAGGCTGACTATAGATAACATCGAATTATTTTTTTTCGATAGAACTCTATCGGCACTCGGCAGACTACCGATGCTTGACGATCTACGTTTTTCTGATATCAGCAGGGCAGTCTTCAGTTCGGCATTTGTAATCTCTGCTATCAGTGGTACGTTGATTTATTGTATAGTGGCATAGTTTTCAAAGCTTTCGATCTCATTTCACTTCGCTACTCCCACCACACAAAGGTCTCTGAAGTATCGGAATATGTGTTGTTTGCTCTCTTGAGAGTCTTGTGTAATCTCTGATAAAAAGGAGTACTGTATCTGTCGCAGATGGATCGATCCTTTTCATAGTATCGGAATCGAGAACTCTGGTCGTTTTAACCGTGGGTTCTGGTATTTACGGTTTTTCGCGCAGTTGGTATTTTTTTTAGTAAATGTCGAGTGATGTCAAATTTATATATCCATTGATTTTTCATGTTTATAATTTTTTCTACTTTTACTAAAATATTGGCTCAAATAAATGTTCCAAAACTAGTAAAATTGTAGAACCAGTTTTTTTGTTACTACACTCCAGATTTTTCAATTAGAAAAAAAATAATAAAAAAATAGAAAAAAAATGCAAAATTTAGATTGTATTGTTCTGATTTAGTCAAACACTTTCCAACATGCATAAAAGTATTTATGATAATTTTTTCACTAAAATAACGCTTTCGAAAAAACTGGCAACTTTTGTTCCCGGACTTCAGACCGGACTCCGGACCGGAACCGGAACGAAGCCAATCGGACTGGTACGACCTAGTTCCGATTTTTTAACGGACCGGACCGGACCGGAACGCGGACACAACGTTTTCGTTCCGATGTCGAACACAAGTTGTAACCCTGAAAAGATAACTATATTTTGGTATGCGTAAAAAGATAATCATGCGTCAAAATGACTCCCGACTTTTGAATATTTAAAAATTGAATTTTTCCTTCATTCATATCGAAAAACGGCCATTACAGTGTTAATACATATATAAATAACAAACACCAGCACTTAGATTAGAAAATTTCTTTATTGATCACGAAAGATCAAGTAATAACCGATGTCCGGTTAGAAACAAATGAGAAATACTGCTGCAAGCGAGGAGTCAAATTGACGCAGACTATCTTTCCAGGGTTGAGATGGAAATTGTTTCTTGAATGAATGAATTTTTGCAGCAAGGTATGTAGCATTGCCATATTTATAATTTACAAATGATACACGGTGTCAAAATTTCGATTATTATTGAATTTTCATGTACCTCTGATTTTTTTTCACAAAAATGTTGCCAACTGGATAAGAATCAAAGATCGGGAAGTTAAAAAATATTTTATCGGCGATTTTTGGTAAAACTTAGATTTTAATTTTTTTAGCGCAAATCTACAAAAAGAAATCTCTCTAACTTCACTAATGTCAGTCATATTAACATAGTCAGAAACCAGTGCATTTGGGGGTAGTGCAGTGTCATTTAATTTCAAAAATTTAACAATTAAGTCAGTCATTTTACCACAGACAAACATACGTACCACTCCATACAAAATTCTAAAAAACTGTGGTTCCGATTATTTTGCGCGACACGTACTGGACATATTCCGCAAATGATAAACATTCAGCCTTTTTGCTGTTTCTGGCAGCACGGCACGCGACTGTCTACTGAGTTCAAAGGTAAAAGGGCTGATGTGCACCACCGCTGCGGCGGGAATATTCCGCGTAATTGAGCCTCATTTGAATTGACCGTTATTATGATCCATAAACATAAATTTCAAGGTACCTCTGTTTGTCTGTGATTTAACCATAGGAAATCACAGCAACCAATGCATTTAAGGATAGTGCAATGTCACTTCATTTCGAAAATTTTACGAATAAACCATGAAGCTAGACCACGAGAAGTATAGAAATTTGGTTTGCGCCTTGTGCTTCAAAAAAACTAAATGTACGAAGAGAATAGGCGAGCAGTGGAAGAAAATGCTCTTTTCTCACTTTTTGCCTATGCATAACGAAAATGATAAAAAGTATTCTAGAGTTTTGTGCGGAAGTTGTTATCTGGGGGTGTACTGAAAGTCCAAAGTTAAGTGGAATGTAATCTAATTATTGTCAAATTACTTATTGCTGACGCACCTTTTCGAACAAGGTCTGAAGCATCGAGATATGCACGTCCACGATTCCAATAAAGATACTTAAATATAAATAACTTTGAATTTTTCAAAGGAAAAATGTTTTTTAATGAATTTATTTACCTAATCCGACAAAGATTGAACATTAAGAAAATTTTCTCTACGAAAAACATAAAGACAAACTGGTTTCCTGGATTCCCGTACGTTTTTCCTGCATCCCACAAAAATTGTTACCTTGAAATGCCGTGCTGCCAGAAACAGCAGAAAGGCTGAAAGTTTATCATTTGCGGAATATGTCCAGTACGTGTCGCACAAAATAATCGGAATCACATTTTTTTACAATTTTGTATGGAGTTGTACGTCTGTTTGTCTGTGGTAAAATGACTGACTTAATTGTTAAATTTTTGAAATTAAATGACACGGCAGTACCCTCAAATGCACTGGTTGCTGACTATGTTAATATGACTGACATTAGTGAAGTTATAGGATTTTTTTTGTAGATTTGCGCTAAAAAAATTAAAATCCAAGTTTTACCAAAAATCGCCGATGAAATATTTTTTAACTTCCGATCCTTGATTCTTATCCAGTTGGCAACATTTTTGTGAAAAAAAATCAGAGGTACATGAAAATTCGATATTAATCGAAACTTTGACACCGTGTGATATACATATTCTAAGATGCGATAATTTTTATGCGCTAGTTATTTATAAACAAACTCAGTCTCTGGCAATTCTTTTTCCAACATGGTCGATTCTGCTTTTGACATACCGTTACACCATGTCTTTATACAGTCCCTCTACAATTATGGGTCAGTCAACGTGTTGTCTGAATGTTCAAAAATGGATATAAAATCGGAAAAATTATCAACTACGAATGTTTTACCATCTATCTCTGTGTTCTGATGTGTACTTTCGATCAACAATTAGTTTCACTGCAGTTGATACGTGTAAATCGGTTGGGAAGAAAAATATCACTTACATAGCCAGAGACACAATTATGGGTCACTTTTAGCATTCGAAATCATTTAGACTATAAAATCATCAAATTACATAACGCAAGTTATTTTACTGTTATAAAAGCTTGATAATAAGTTATTTAATTCAGTCTCGTCGAATAATCATGTAAAAGTAATAAAAATAGCCAAAATATGGACTGACCCACAATTGTGTACCGCAAGATGTAACATTACTACAATTATGGGACACTTCACTTATTGCACCGAGCAAAACTATAGTTTTTAGTGACATTTTCAACTTTTAATCATTTTAATCGTATGAATGAGGTTACAAGCGAGTTACAAAAAATACCACTGCTAATGAAAATTGTTCAGTTTCAGTTGTAATAAGGGGGATAAACCAACTTTTGTAAACGTATTAAGACAAGAAGTTCTTGACCTTACACTATGTAGTCCGGTGATATCCGGCAGAATAAAAAATTGGCACGTATCAGATGAATAATCTTTATCTGACCACAAGCAAATCTTATTTGATTATGAAGCAAATCAAGAACGCACTGAGTTCATAAGGGACCCCAGAAAAACAAACTGGGAGCATTATAATTCAAAGCTAATGGCAGCTTTGAACAGCTTCGGAGGATGTTCCAAATCCTACAGAGAGTTGGAAAAAAAATCCAAATATCACTCAAATTTGATCCAACAGTCTTACCTTGATTGCTGCCCTGCAAAGATACGCTCTACAAATAGAGAAGTACCTTGGTGGAATCAATCTCTACAAAAACTTCGGAAAAAAACTCGGAAACTCTTCAACCGGGCTAAACAAACCCAACAGTGGGACGAATACAAGCAATCCCTCACCGCCTATAATAAAGAAATAAGAAGATCTAAAAGGATTCACTGGAGGCATACATGTGAAAACATTGAAAATACTCCAACTGCCGCCAGGCTGCAAAAAATCCTTGCGAAAGATCACTCAAATGAGTTGGGTACTCTAAGAAAAGAAGATGGTTCTTGTACTAGCTCTGCTAGAGAAATATTAGAGTTAATGATGAAAACACACTTTCCTGGGTCGATCATTAACTCAAGTGAAGACCAAAGTACATCTGTATCAAGTACTGGAAATCTTATAACCAGGACAGAAATTCACGAAACAGTGAATACGATGACTGGGCTAGTAAGAACTAGGGATGATGCAATTACTTTGGCCAACCAAATTTTTACCGAAAGTAGAGTTGAATGGGCAATAGACTCCTTTGAACCCTTCAAGTCACCTGGTAGAGACGGAATCTATCCGGTACTACCACAGAAAGGTAAAACAGTTCTGATGCCCATTCTAACACAACTCTTCCAATCCAGCTTAATTCTAGGCTATATTCCGGAAGCGTGGCGACAAGTACGGGTTATTTTTATCCCTAAGGCCAACAAAAGGAACAAATCTCTGCCAAAATCCTTTAGGCCAATTAGCTTATCGTCAGTCGTTCTCAAAACAATGAAAAAAATAATCGGTGAGCACATCAAATCCTCATATCTTTCTAAAACTCCTCTTAGTAAATATCAATTTGCTTACCAGGAGGGGAAATCGTCGGTAACTGCACTCCATACTATAGTTACAAAACTAGAAAAATATTTTGCTGCAAAAGAAATTTCCCTTACGGCGTTCCTTGATATTGAAGGGGCATTTGATAACTCGTCTCATGACTCAATGGCTGCTGCAATGGAGAAACGTGGTTTTGACAATTGCATTATTCATTGAATAAGCGAGATGTTATCAAAAAGAGAAATAGCAGCAAGCCTTGGTAGCTCTAATATAAGTGTAACAGCTATAAAAGGGTGCCCACAAGGAGGAGTGATATCTCCTCTGCTGTGGTCATTAATAGTTGATGATCTTCTAAAAAAATTGATGGAAGAAGGCTTTGAAGTAGTTGGATTTGCTGATGATATTGTCATTATTGTTCGTGGCAAGTATGATGATATCATCACAGACCGAATGCAAACTGCCTTAAACATTATTTCCTCGTGGTGCGATAGGGAAGGCTTAAATGTAAATCCTTCAAAAACCACTATCGTCCCTTTTACACGTAGAAAAAAGACTAGGCTTAATGATATTATGCTAAAAGGTGAGCTTCTTAAACTCTCAGATAACGTCAAATACCTTGGAGTAACTCTTGACAAAAAACTTAACTGGAATACACATCTAGAGCAGGCAATAAAAAAAGCTACAAATACTCTATGGATATGTAATAAAACTTTTGGTAAACAATGGGGACTCAAACCGAAAATGATCCATTGGATATATTCGGCTATAGTGAGACCCAGAATTACCTATGCTTCACTAGTCTGGTGGACAAAAACAAGGGAGAAAGGTGCTCAAGACTTCAACGGCTAGCCACTCTCTCAATAACCGGTGCAATGAGAAGCACACCCACCAAGGCATTGGAAGCTCTACTGTTTATGCTTCCACTACATCAATTCATACAATTAGAAGCCGAAAAGAGTGCCTTACGGATCAAAAGATCATTAAGGCTCTTTGAGGGTGATTTAACGAGTCATCTAGGTATTTTAAAAACTATTCGTATCAATCCCCTAGTGATAAACAATGAAGACCGGATGGAGAAAAGATACAATTTTGAAGGACGATTTCGAATGTTTGAACCTGAGCGTGATGTTTGGGAACGCGGTGGTCCTGATCTCCGCCCAGGATCAATCATTTTCTACACAGATGGTTCAAAAATGAACAATCGAGTGGGAGCAGGAGTAACTGGCCCAGGAATAGACCTGTCAGTTCCAATGGGCCAATGGCCAACTGTCTTCCAAGCTGAAGTCCAAGCAATACTAGAATGTTCTGAAATATGCCTACGCAGGAAATACAGACACTCAAACATTTGCATGATGTCCGACAGCCAAGCAGCGTTGAAGGCTTTGAAGTCTGCGACATGCACATCAAAACTAGTTTGGGAGTTTGTTCAATCACTCCAAACACTGGGTTGTAATAATCAAGTAGACTTATACTGGGTTCCTGGTCACTGTGGAATAGATGGGAACGAAAGAGCCGATGAATTGGCAAGACTTGGATCGTCTCATCAGTTCATAGGACCAGAACCCTTCTGTGGTCTATCCGCTTGTTCCCTTAGAATGGAACTAAAAGCATGGGAAACTCTGAAAGTGGAATCCAACTGGACAAACACCTTCATCGGTAGGTAGTCGAAACGGTTCATCATTCCGAACGTTTCTATGACTCGTAAAATACTGGATCTTTCAAAAAGAGATCTAAGCACGTATACTGGTTCAATAACAGGGCATTGTCCGAGCCGTTATCATTTGAAGGTTATGAAAAAACTTCAAGATGATACATGTCGAGTATGTGGCATGGAAAAAGAAGACTCGGAACATCTGTTATGCCGATGTCCGGCAATTTTTATCAAAAGATATAAGTTCTTCGAGAGAGGTCTTCTGGAACCCTCTGAAATCTGGAGAACAAATCCCAGTACGGTTGTGCGCTTCATACGAAGTATAATACCGGACTGGACTAATG
This sequence comes from Wyeomyia smithii, assembly GCF_029784165.1. NCBI lineage: Eukaryota > Metazoa > Arthropoda > Insecta > Diptera > Culicidae > Wyeomyia > Wyeomyia smithii. Next base: position 117,785,219 of record NC_073696.1, on the reverse strand, counting down.
CTATTGGCCAGACTATAACGACCACTTCCAATAGTGATACGTTATCCTGACTAAGCAAAATTAAAAACGAAAATACCCAACACGGAAAAAAAAAACTGTGGAGGGACTGTACATCATAATATACGAAAGGGTGAAGATGGGGAGATTTTTCTCGTGGTACTTAAAGACCATCGCACGGTCACGTCATGCATTTGAGTTTTACAGATACCGGTAACTTTGTTTATCTTCGGGCGATGCAGTTTTGTTCATGATTTACCGGATCATTCCAATTGTGACCAAAATGCTCTCAACATGTTGTGTTTGAGGTGCCAGTACCTTAAGTATAATTTTTAATTGAGCAGCATTTCCACTGCACACACGATTGTTCCGCCAGAAAAAGGCACAAATTCCAAATCGTCAACATAGTTTCCACTATCTGTCAAAAAAGTGAGGTTAAAAAGATTTGGTGCGATGGTCCATTCAGCAACACATAACTTTTCAAATGGTGGGTGATTTTTTGGGTGGACTTACCGGAAACCAAATAAAAAATCTATCTTTTGAAAATTTTGTGAATCAAGAGATACTAGAAACACGTGTTTTACAAGGATTTGTTTTGATTCAGTTTCAATCTATACAATATACTTCCGGCAGAAATTAAGTTAATATATTTTTATTGTTTTCGCTCATATCGAATTTACACACAAGACACACACTTTAATGTTACAATAACACCAACGGAAGTTTTATTTTTTCCGTAGAATTAATTTTTGACTCATTCCTGCGTTCTAAACAATACCGAGGCAATAAAAGGTACAGTCATTTATAAACAACTCAGAAAAATTCAAGATGGCCCTCATATAATGTTATAGGTAGGCATAAGAAAATGCAGAAATGACCAATGACACACTGAATTGATTTCTCGTATTTTGGTCATGTTTTTGATTAGAATACTCCTATGTGCGTCGGTTAGAATTCAACCCAAAAACTTTGGGGTGTTTGTGAAAGGATAATCTGGAACTCATTAAAATTGAGAACACTTTATTATACAAATTGTATTATTATCGTTAGAGTACTGAAAAAGTTTGATTTTATTACCAAATTTCGTTTATTGGTAAACAATGGGGACTCAAACCGAAAATGATCCATTGGATATATTCGGCTATAGTGAGACCCAGAATTACCTATGCTTTTCAGTGGCGGACTTCCAAGAGAAATCATTTTGAGATGTAACTCCATTTATTAAAAAAATAACGAAAAATGAATTATGTCGTTGATATAAAAGGTTTGAAGAAGGGAAATCTTGCAAGGTAGGATCAATTACTTTCTGATGCATAACACATTTCGGGAATGCCTCAATAATTATCGTATATTATTTTACCTCTTTTTCATTGTGGCTTCAAAGAATGTTCATTATTTATCCGTGATTGTGTGTAATGTTTTTCTACGCTCACTCCTTTACCCTAATGACCCTCGTTCCTCCTGCCTAGTGTATCCTTCTGGTCAGTTTTTTTTATAAGAGGGACTTTTTTATTAAGAGGAAGACACACGTAGAATTCAACGTAAGGGAGGATAAGTGGGAAACCTGAGAATAAATCAATGCATAAGTTCTTTTACTTCGAATGGCCTGATTCTGTAAAGATTCGAACCTACGACCATCCGCTTGTAACCTAAAAACCCTAAAAAGTTCATAATAATTTACTTCGTCTATTTACCCACTTTTAAGTTATTTTAAATTTATTTCAAGAAAATTAGAGAATTAATACTAAATAATACAATAAATAAAAAAAGGAATTATTTCCCTAAACTGACTTTTCTCACCCGACATTATTAGACGAATTTTACTTAAAAATTAGGTTTCCTTATTTTTTTTTAACATTTCCAAGGATAATCAAATTCCAATGAAACAATATAATTTTGAATATAATATAATTTAACCACAATTAAACACTAAAAACCATAAGTCGATCGCGCACATTAACTGAGCCACTAAAGGTTGATACAAAAAATAGGGAAGTATTCGAATAAAGAATTTTTCAAAGTTTTCTTGAGGTTTTTTGAAAAGCATATTTTGGGGGTAAAATGAACTCAACATGAACAGCTTGAGGGTGAAAATTATCACTTTTCTGGTAGTAAAATGTTGTTCCATAACACGTGACACAGTCATGCATTCAACAACAGCTCAATTTTCACCGTTTGTCGTAGAATCAATAACAATATGTGACCGTATCTGCAAGAAACTGGAAAATGGTGGAAGCTTGTTTCACGGACATTCCGCATTCAATAACACGTTCAGCCGTAGCCATCTGTTCATCCAGGTCCGAGTTCAATTTTATGTCTTTCCGAAACAAACATAAAGCATCTAGAATTTTCAATAGAAACTTGCTCAATTTTCTACCACCACTATGGGCTAATTACAAATCAAAAAGCACTTGGTGACAAGACAAATACAAGAGAAAGATAAAACAAAGGAAAGACAGAAACAAAACAAAGACAAGCCAAAGACAAAATGATGATAAGACAGAGACAACACAGAGTCAAAACAGAGACAAGACATAGACAAGAAAAAGACAAAACAAGGACAATATAGAGACAACTCAGAGACAAGACAATGATGAGACAGGACCAAACAAGGGGAAGACAGAGATAAGACAGTGGTGAGACAGAGATAAGACTGCGACAAAACAAAGGCAAGATAGAGAATAAACAAGGAAATAACAAAGACAATCATAAGATAAGACAGTGATGAGATAAAGACAAGACAGAGACAACTTTGAGACAAGACAAAGTCAGGAGAGAGACAAAACAGAAACAATATAAAAACGAGGCAGAACAAAGACAGAGACAATGCAGGAACAAAACAGAGACAAAACGAAGACAAGACGAAGACAAGACAAAATTGAGACAAGATCTAGACGAGTACAAAATAGAGGCACGGTAGAGACAATATAGGGACAAAACGAAGACAAAATAAAGACAAAACAGAAATGAGACAAAGACAAAACATAGACAAGAAAGAGATAAGACAAATTAAAGATAAAAACAGACAGTGACAAAACAAGGACAAGACAAAGTCAAAACAAAGACAAAACAGAGACCAAACAAAGACAGAATAGTGACAAGACAATGACAAAACGAGGACAATACATAGAAAAGACAAAAAAAAGACAGAAACAAAACAGAGATAAAAAAGAAAAAACAGAGACAAGACATAAAAAAAACATAAATAGACTAAAACAATACAGAGTTGAGACAGAGGCAAACTACAGCCAAGACAAAGACAAAAAGAGACAAGATAGAGATAAGACAGAGACAAGACATAGACCAAACAGAGATAAGACAGCGATAAGACTGAGCCAAAACAGCGACAAGACAGGGATAAATCAGAGACAAAACAAGACAGAGACAAGATAGAGACAAGACAGAGACAAGACAGAGACAAGTCAGAGACAAGCCAGGGACAAGCGGAGACAAGATAGAGATCAGACAAAGACAAGATAGAGACAAGCCAGGGACGAGCGGAGACAAGACAAAGACAAATTTTTAAGAAACTAAATTTTCCTGTAAAAATTTGTCTTATGTTTGGTATAGTGCAGCTACACCGAACCAAGCGCTAAAAATATTATTTCGAGTAATCGGCGTTCAATGTTTGCCCATCCCGTATGTTTCCGGCAAGCTGCTAGAGGGAATTTTGAATTTATTATCATTATGAACTGTTGAAATGATTTCATTTTTTCATGAGAAATAGATTAATAATCTTCACATCCACTGGGGTTAATAACTCAATTTAAAAAAAAAGACGCTCGGTTCGGTCTGGTTGCACGCCGACCATTTCTCCATCCAAAAACATTTAATCATAAGTTTGGGTATAATGTCAAGTTTCAATAAAAATATTTTTTGAGGAAAATTTAATCTTATTTTGATTTCAAGTTAAGTGTTTATTTTCACAATTTCTAAAATGAAATTCAAAATAACTTGAAAATGGATTGATGTTTTCCGATTTGTAGCCACTATTTAATCTGTTTAAAATCATTGGATTACAATAAATTTGAAGAATGTGGAAATTTTATTAAATAACTTCCATATCTACTATAAAACATTATTTTACATTTCTTTATCTTGGACTTCTTAACAGAAGTAGCGTTATATTAGATATGTCAGGGAAATTAGAAAAAAAACAAACTTTTTTTGTAAATTCAAATTCGATGTTTAGGCCCAATAATGGAGGAGATGGGCACACGTTATGCATGTTTAGCCATGTTTTCGCTGAAAAACGAGCCTAGCTGGTACTTTCACTGTTTTCTGTCGAATTGGGTTCTTCTGGATAATGTTGCACCGTGAAGTTGACTTTAAACTCTCTTTGAGGCTTGAAATTAACGAAAATATGGTGCACGCTTTTATTCCAATAGTTGCGAATGGGTCTTCCTAAAGTTGCGGTATATAAAACCTAACAGGGATGTTTTGTTTGTTAAATACAGCTATTTAACTCGCCTGAAGAGGTTTTCGATTATTTCAGTAGTTATTATATTGTTTTTAATAATTTGACTGAATAAGTCGAATTATTTACAAGTAAATTCAAAAAAGCACAAAATTAACTAAAAGACGAACTTTGCGCCGATGTTGGCAGCACACTCTCAGAATTCAATGAGGGTTTGTGGGTGTGTAGGCTTTATGAAACTAAACATGCATACTTTTTATAAAATTTATTTAGACAAACATTTGAAAAGGGCTGAAGTTTACAAGAATATTTTCTATAAATTGATATATCTGAATAAAAACAAGACATCGAGAAAAGTTGTCAAGGAATGGCTATTTTTTTGCTTTCATTTTCTTTTGAAAATATTGAAAAATCAAATTTAAAATGTGGTCGATATCTTGTACCGTTTCTGAGTAATAAGAAAAACCGCGTAAAAAGAGACCTATATAATATGAAGAAATAACATGTTGCAAATCGTATCAAAGATCTCGCATGGTCTTAGTCACATTTTGTGTCCAAGTCTGCCGCTCCCGAAGGTAGCGATGAGCCGTTGTATATGGTACACACTTAAAACTGGATCTCGAGCTCGGCTAAAAAGAAATCCGAGTTCACACGGCAACTTGGGGTTCAACCGACATTTCAGCAAACAATAGCCGGTTGCCGAAAGTCGTTAGTTTATTTTGCCGAGACTAAGCTTGACGAATCTCGTCTGAATTTTTTGTCGAATTTATCTTTAAACACCGTTGATGCCGAGCTGAGCAAAAACATTACTGATATCTCGGCACGAATTTTGCTCGTTGCCGACTTTCAATAACACAGGTGTTACTCTCATGAGTTGGCCGCCATTTACGAGTCCGAGAAAGTATAGTTTAAAATCGTGCAAACGCTTTGAGTGCAAACTAGCACTAAGCAGAAAAAAGCACCTCAAAGTAAAATGGACGCGGTTCAACAGAATTTGCAAGAGAAGGGCGTGAGCAGAGATGCCAGATTTTAAAATTTAGATTGTTAAAAACCACGAGGTAGTTTAAACCAATTTTCGAAAAAAGCACAATTTTTAACAAGCAGAGAAACATTTTGTTACATTTAAATTTTTAATTTCAAACATCTCTTCCCGAGCAGGAGAAAATATCATTATAATATCACAAACAGATATTGGAAATATACCTCATTTTGATCTTAATATGGTTTACATAGTTGGTAAAATAACAAAAAACAATACCAAAATATTGTTCCTCCAAGACTATATGAATAACAAAGCTTGATATTTCAATAATAAATCAATAATTTGCATTAAAAATCACGAAAATGACCGATCCAGATATTTTAAACTTATTGAACACTGAATGCATAACTGAATATATTATGAATAATCAATAACGAACAATTTTCACTTAAAAATTTACTTTCAATGAGATATTTTAAAATCAACTCAAATATCTTATTGAAGGCATAGCGAGAGATATCAAAATTTTATGATATTTTCATATGCATGTTTGAAACGTGAATATCTTTCGAATAACACGATAAGTCCTCTTATCTAAATATGTTATTGATGAGTTATTATTTTGTTATGCTCTCTTGCCCGGGTTACTTCTCCGTAAAAGAACGAATGCTCATTTAAGCCCTGTTTAGAGTTCAAGCATCGTGAAAAACTCATAAAAACGTTCATTTTTTTTACGCGCGTGAAAAATGCAATCTGCAAAAATTTCACTACGATGGAACTCTAAAACAAATCGATCTAGCGAAATCGAACGATGTGGATCGTATCTTTAAGTACTCTTTTCACGCTTGAACACACTCGTGAAAAGAGAAGCAGCTAGCTGAAACTTGACGTTTCGGCACGTTTATAACCTGGCAGTTTCGGCCAAATTTCTTTTCACTTAAAGTGAAAACTCGTGAATTTGGCTTCGCTTGAACTATAAACTGCAGGCTAGTGAAATCCCTGTGTGTTTTACAAGGTGGTTTTAACGACGGATTTTGCTCGCGAAAATTTTTTGGAACGCTTTTTCACTCGTTAAATTTTGCACTTCGCTTGAAACTGTAAACTATGCTAAAGACGCAAGATTAATATGTTCAGCAAAGTGTACAGTTCGTGGTTCAACTTCTCCAGCAACGGCTGCAGTATATAGAGACTATCGTTTTTTGTGTTCGTTTTTGTGTATACTGGAGAAACAGTTATGTATGTGTAATATCTCTTTTTTATTAAATGTCTGTATAAAATCTGTAGGCTTATGCGTGTCTGTATCGCAACACAGAAAATCTGTATAATACATTTTTGTCTGTATATCTGGCATCCCTGGACGTGAGACTCTTGAATATTTCGTAAACATTCAATACTGAAAATTAATGAATTTCTCAACTTACTAAAACCTATTGAGCTTATAATTTATCTTTCGAACGAAACCTACTGATTTTTCTGCGAAATTATTCTCTGCGATTGGATTTCGCTGAAATATCGCTTCTTTAATGTGCCGAAACATTCAGCTTAGACTAGTTTGCCGTCTCTCGGTTAGATTTGATGAGAGCGCAGTCAACTGCGTACCGAGATTGTTGGCATAAAAAGACATCTGTCAAATACTAGTTTCTTGAAATTATCGGCAAAATAGATGAAATATGAATATGATTTGAGATAGAAGTAATTTGAAATATGATATGAATGTAATATGATCATCAATCACCGAACTTCACCTGTGAAACAGTTTTTATGATAGACTATTATCTGGGGAAACAATTATATGAGTAGAAATCGTATCAAAACCAGACACATGCCTTAAAAACTTTGTGGGAAAAATAAGAAAATGGATAGTGGTGTCTTCCGAGTAAGTTCCTGAAAAATACAGTTTTACCAGTAATATAGATATTTTCAGTACGTATTGTTATGGTAACATGTGTACTCATGTTTAATCTGTTGTTGATTCTAATTAATCTGAACAATGAATTTAAATACGACACCGCATCTAGTGGTGCTACTACTTAATTAACAATTTTTTTTGTTCAAAAAAATTTTTTTTATAGTGTATATTTTGTAGAGCACTAATAGTTGTCCACAATTCGTTCTCAGACAGTTTTAATGTACAACCAAATGGTTTCTGAGCTAAAACGCTTTGATCAAAATTAAGGACGTATGCGAACGGTTCCCGTGGTTCTGTGATTAGCAATGTCGATCGGCTAGCTTTCCCATACGGTTTTGATATCGGGTTCGATTCCCGACCAGGCCGAGGATCCTTTCGAGCTGGAAAATTTTCTCGACTCACAGCTCTGGGGCACGGTGTATCGTTGTACTTACCCTACAACATGCAAAATGTGCCGAAAACAATATCGCTAACGAATTCTCTCAACTCATCTAGTTGATCGAGACCGCCTTAGCCCCCTAGGCTAGCGTGCGATATTGTTATTGTTTATGCAATACGCATACGCGCTTTTGAAAAATTAGTCTTGAGTTTAAAAAACTTGCTTAGTAAAATACGATCGACCACAGGCCATTTGGCACGAAAACGCTCTAGAGTGTGTTTTAGTAAACCTTCGAGCAACAGTACTTTTCTAATAGACAACAGTTAAAATAATAATATAAATAACTTAAATAAACTTCATTATGACTGTTGCACTGAAATTAAAAACATCCTCATTAAAGTGCTACCTAGCAGCATTCAAATTTGTGGCATCATTTTACTGCTAGTCAAATTTACTACGCTGAATAAATAATCGCATCAATAATAGTTCGCTTGAAATTTGGCGAATCACGCAGAGTCATCACAACACCGAAATAACCGAAAAAAAGGCGTTCGGAAAAACGAAACCGACTCGCTAAGTAGATAAACACATAAATTATGACAGCCGTACTGTGAAACAAAAAGAACGGAAAAGAGAGGTTGCAGGGAGCGGAAAATTATTATTCCTAATTATAATTTCAAAAGAGTCACATTCACCGGTAAGCGCGGTAACCGAATCCGTGGCCACGACCATTAATCGTGATGAAGATGAACCCTCAATTAATAAGACGAATCAGTGGCATAAATTATCATTTGCTACTCTACTGAATAACTGCTTCCTGTGGTTCCAATTCCAGGGCCCGCTACATGTTGAATATGAGAAATCCCGCTGATTTTGGTGGTTTGACTTTCTCGCACGGATCGGCCAACGCCGGACGGAGAGCTGATAACTATTTGGGGTCACCACCGAACGGTGACTAAAATCTATAACAACCGATTCAAATTCGGTTGCTTTTGTCCGCGGATGATGCCTGCGGATGATACGCCCGCGCATTCGATAGATACGAACACCAGATCGGTGGCACCTCCGAGACAGCGTGTTTATAATTGGCTTTATAAATATTGGATTACCATTCTGGATACAAACCTGCGGACGGATTCAGCTCGCAAGGAGGTGTCATAGGTTCCGCGGACCACCGTTACGGTCGCGGGTCCGATTTCAGCTGCACAAATTTATGATTGAAATTCGATTGTCTTGCTTCTTTTCTTTATTTTTTGTCTTTGAATAAATATGCATTCTAACTGCGACCAGTTTGGATTAAGCAGTCTCGAATAAGTTGTTCTTCCGTTTCAGCAAACTCAGGTCGGCATATGGCGGGGACGACTCAGCCGTTTGAAAATCATGCCAAATTAATTCAATTTTAAATTACTATTGTGTCAAATGAGATGTATTATTTACTTCCCTCAGTATTACTGCATTGTTATTTGTCACATGATATAATCATATATTTGTTCATTTGTTGCATTTAATTTATGTATCAAACCAGTCGAGATAATTTTAACACAAAAAAAATGTTGTTCTTTGTTAACATCTAGCAATGCCCGATCAGTCAAAAATATCAGGATTATAACAAATTTTGGTATCTTGGTCTCGTTAGTAGATAATATATCAAAATTCCTATCAAAATTACTTACTGATTATTACAAATTATAGCAAATTTTGTAAGGTTTTTTTGCAGAAAAAGATCAGAACTAGTTAGAATGTACAATATTTTGTTAATTGAATAACAAATTTTGTTATAAATATGCTTCAAGAAACACACTTTTGAACACTCAAGGGTATGATAACAGAATTTGATATAATTCTGTATTTTTTATCATTCTGGCATATCAAGAATATCACAGGCTTTGTTATTTATATCAAGTTCAGATATATTTGTGTTACCCTTTTGTTATAATCGTTTGATGGGGTATCGATTAAAAATTTAAATTAAATTAAAAAGTTAAAAAGACAAACGAAGGAAAAAAAAACGTGCTAATTATCAAAATTTTAAATCATATGTAAAGCTTTTGTGTAGCTCTTCTCTGCTATTATTAGCTAAACATTTTGTGTTATATTTTCATTAAATAATAACTAACCCATTCAATGAATTGAGTAATCCAAGACTTGTAAAAAAGCTGCTGTACTGGACTTAAAAGTGAAAAAATTCAAAAGTTATAGAATAAACGACCTGAGTAGAAGAAATAGGAGCAAAAGGTTATTTTTTTCAATAATGCTTTCGCACATGTTTTGTTGCAGCAGTTTTTATGGTTCATCACGGCAGCTCTTTCGTGGAATCGCCGAAAAAGCAATTTACAATTTTGAATCGCGTCCCAGCGGGAGTTCTTTTTCCCAAATCTCAATAATCATAACATAAATATTTTCCATTTATGAATATGCCGCTCGGCCAGGCGGGAGTCCTTCCGTGCTGCCCAAATTGCAATAGGTGCCGTACGAGGATAGCTTGGCCATGCTTTACAGTATGTGGCAGGTAATACGGTGAGGTTATGTTTTGAAATGAACAATTCGAATTTATTCATTGATTTTAGTAAGCGGTTATAGACCAAATTTTTTTTAAATATTTGCATGATTCTAGTGTCTTCATTAGTTTTTTTGCCAATCACCTTCGATTATTAATGATTTTCAGGGGACGCTACATACTATTCGCAGGATTATTTTATTTCTTAAAAAAAAACGGACATGACCGGAGAGCAGCGAAAAAAGAAGCAAATCAAATTGGATTGCTGCCATGAGCACCACACTGCGTGACTTCCACGATTTTGTACTGGGTTGTAAGTTGGGTTCAGTTCCAAAATGAAAATGCTTTTGAATATACTAACAGATTGATCATCCCTACTAAGGCGTCACTTCTTTGCGGGTTGCCGGTTTCCGTTAGTGTAGTTCCATAACCCGTTTTTCAAGCTTGAGTTCGGAATCATAACTAACATGTCTTATGAATGAATCTTTTCGATATCTTAGGCAGTTCCAGGAACTGCTACAACTTGACTCGTATGTTGAACATATCTGAATGAAATCATATTTCTCAATGATTCATGCATGGAACATCGCTTTCCTACTAATGATTTGATTCCAAAATAGCTTGAATAAACTTTTCGCTTGTCGCTTTTGAAGAGAAATAATATCGAAAGTGGTGATTTTTATCCTAGATTAGAATAGGTCCATAAGTGAAATGACTGTCTGATTAAACCAGCCACTTCCATTAAGCACGAATAAGTTTCCTTCAAATTATCATCTTCGAATTCTTTGTATCTCATGGATTTTTTACTACTCCACTCTTTTCCGCAGATCATCTAAACGCAAATCTTGACTTAAATAGTGAAGTCAATATTTTGATATGAGAGAATTATCCGAAATTTGAAGATTAGATCATTTCGTGACCGATCTAGGAAACCAAGAGTTGTCTTATTTTGTTGTTGTTTAACCTGCGGGTTGTTGTTATGCGATCACGATCAATTCGATCCCGCGGCTCTGTTGTACTCGGCTCTTCAACAGAATCTGTCAGCTGTCGGCGATGATCCATAAAACCATTCAAATTTCAATCACTCTCTTTAGCGGTTTCAAGTGCCAACCAGTGTCAGTGCCCGTTTGTTGTACGGGTATCGCTTTTCAGCGCTTGGCATCAGATAGCCTCTCGTTCCCCCCGTTTGGATCCACACTTGGGATGCCTTTTCTTATCGACACATCATCCCAGCATCCTCTACTGAAGTCTCGGGATAACTTTTTTTTTGAAATCTGCCGCCGTTTATCATCGACACCTCTCCGGACCATCATCTTCACTTCGCGCGGCACTACGGCAGTGCGCAGGTCCAGGTGGAGAACTTTGTTGTTGTTGTGAGCATTACTTGCAGACCGTTCCCGGCTTACATTGTGATGCTAATATAATAACAACAGCTATCGAAAGAAAATTGAAGTGGACGTCAAGTGAGTGTTCAGGTTAAATCGATACCAAATTTCAAGAGGGCCCGCTTATGCTGGTCCAGTGCTGATCAGAGGCGTCTACAGGTCCAGCCATGCTGCAAGTAAGCTTTGCTTCAAAGTTTATCTTACGAAATAGAGCATACAAAAAGTGGTGTAACTAACAATGACATCATTTTAAATGCTGCATGATGAGCAGAGCTATTTTTTTGCAAATTTAGTTAGAAGTTTTCATTCACTACTAGCTGAACTACTACTACTGCCACAAACTATATTGGATGTAAATGATACTCTTTAACAAAATCCTCCTGTATCTTAAAAAACGTATGCACCCATTTTCCTGGTCGTTTTCTGGATCCATACTCACTTCGGAGTCAAAATGTTCACAGTATTCCTTAGTATCATGTTCTGATTCTAGTTCACAATGCATTAAACATAGCAAATTTGGATAATAAATTCAGATTATAATTTAATATTAATGAAACAAATTTTAAAATATTTTTTGGTTATTTTGTTAGCAAGGGTATATTTTCTTAAGATGGAATATAGCCAGAATATAATTCACACTGCACTGAAAGACAAAACAATTATTGAGCATATATACTAAAACTATAAGGGCTTGATTTAGTTCACATTATTCCTAAAACGTTTTAACTATAGTAACACAATTTTTTTCTGTAAGACTAACAAAATTATAATAACGTATGACTTAAAACAGCTTAAAATATTTGAGTAATAAGCGCAATCATTATTTGGAGGTGTCAAAACACTGGTTTTTAAAACATCATTGATATATATAATTCATCAAATGCACAGAAATGCGTTCTGGTTTACAACAATTAAAAAATGAATATCTTTTCAAGATTGTAAGGAAGAATAATAAGACAATCATTCTTTTTCTTTGTCGCAGATTCATTTTTCAAGAATCTGATATTTTAAAGGCTAGGGTTTCAAAGGACTTTTATTGAATCTCTTGAGCTGAAATCCAGTTCTCCTAAAATAATTTGTTATAATTTAAGAAAGCTGATCTGAATACGTTAACCTCCCAGATGGTCTCGAGTTACGATGCTGGCCTAACAAGCCAGTCGGCGTATGTTCGAGTCTCGGCTCGGGAGAGACTGTTAGTGTCAGTAGGATCGTAGCGCTAGCCCCGCAAATGTCCTGTACACTAAACAGTTGGCTGCGAAGTCTGTGTATAACAAACAGAAGGTCAAGTTCCGAGTCGGAATGTAGCACTTACTTTGCTTTGATCTGAGTACGTTAACTGGCCTACTGACTGGACACTGTCCGACTAGGTATTACCTTAAAAACATGGGTAAACTGACAGATGACAAATGTCGTTTTTGTAATTCTGAAGTAGAAACCTCAAAACACTTACTGTGCCACTGCAGCGCATTGATTCAGCGAAGACTGGGTATTTTTGGAAAAGGTGTCTTTACGCCTAACGAGATATGGTCTGCTGGACTAATGAAGGTAAGGAACTTCATCAAAGAAGCCATACCTTCTTAGGGTGAAATGCAAAGTCTGGGGGCGACAAACACTTATATCCATAGTAATGGAACGAACTGGCAGTGCACTTAAAGTAACGCGGAGTATACCACAATATATCTAACTAATGGTAGCAGTGGTCAAAGGCTCCTACAAGGAAAAAAGAAGGTTCCTGCGGTTGTATACCTTTTGGATATCCTTCACGTATATCGTTTTCAAACCACATGATGTGATGTTAAATATATATATATATATATATATATATATATATATATATATATATATATATATATATATATATATATATATATATATATATATATTGTTTTGAGGCAAATAAAACAACGGCACTTCCTAATAAACCAAAAGTTTAACTGAGAGTGCTATTACAAAACTGCACTAAACTACATCCCTGTTATTGAATATAACGACGAATTGAATTTTAATAAAAAATATCCTACAGAGTATTCAAATAAAAGTACGATATTTCGGTGGGTATCATTGTTTAGCAAATTTCATTGCAGGCATTGCAGGTTGGCGACTAGAGGCACCAAAATTTACAGGTATGGGTAAAAAGCTATAATCTTTCATTCTTTTCCAGTTTGATCTTCAAGGTCACACCTGTTTTGTTTCTGTGGCTCATCACTGCGACCAGAGATTAGATCTATTGTGATATTGCCCAAGTGTTTTCTGTACTCCGCACTAAATATTATTGGCAGTATCATTATTGATAGTAAGTGATACGCTTATCATTCATATCCGTGCTTGTGTGTAAGTTTTACTTTTCCGTTTCAAGCTTACTACTCTACTATACCGAGCCTCTGTCCCTCCTAACAATATCGCCAATTACAATTCCCTGGAGAGAACTTTCATACGTTACTCACACCAGTTTTATTATAACAGGGATCTATTTTTGTTAGAAGGAGAGTCAACAGAGGTACTGTAGAATTTAGATTTAAGGAAAGGTAGTTGGTGGGAAGCCTGAGAATAAACCCATGTTAAAGTCCTTTGGCAACCAAATGGCCTGATTCTACTAAGAATCGAACCCACGATTATCCGCTTACCAAGGCGGACTCTGTAACCTTGCGGCTACGGAGCTCCCCCTGGCCACACCTGTGTTGAACAGTGTAATCAGAAATAAACCTAGAAAACTGGTACCATGGATGCTTATTGATAACTACCAACGACATCACAAAAATATACCAAACTTTTCAGTAAAAAGGAGGAAACGGCAGCGGCACTACTTCCACTTGTCAAAGGTTACCTTTATGCGGTAACGGTAGCATCCGGGATGGCTATATCGGATGGCACCTTCTCCAGCAAAAAGATGCAAAGAAAAGAACGAAGTCTTTTAATCGCTCTCAGAAGAACTAGCACCTTGTAGCTTCAAATAAAACATTTTCAGTGTAGTTGCATTGGTATGCGTAATAATGGGATAGCTGTCAACTTGTTTTGTTTTGGTCATTATCGCCATCGTCATTTTGTCTCGTTTCCATTTCATATGTCCATCTCGCAAATGCACGGAAAAAACCACGTGGAACGAGAACCAAAACAAACCAGTTTTGACACATACGTGTGAATGTGTTGGTAACTTCCTACAGTGTACTCTGCTTTTTTCGGGTGTATTCCGGGACAGAAAAAGGGTAGTCAGAGACAGAAAAAGTGTAGCCCGGAAAGTCAAATGAAACGTTTACGGTGTCAAAAGTGTAGTTACACCGCGAAAACGAAAACGATATTAATCAGTTTGTTAGCAATCCGCTTGAGATAAAAAATCCGTTCTTTCAAAGAAACGACTTTTCTAGTCAGCTTACGAGCGGAGTCTGCATCTAGATTCAGAAGATCAGTGAACCAGTTCTTTCGCTCTTTTCGTTCCACTTTCGCCATCCATTCGCGTGCAAACTCGGCGTTAGACAGCTCGTGTGCCTGTGTGTGAACTGTGTTTTTCACTTGCTCTCGCGGTTTGTGTTTAGGTTATGCATAGCAGAGTAGACCCAATATTAATAGAGTACAGGTTAGGCAGATACCTACCGCCGTATTGGTGAAAATGTTGCATGCTTCCTATATGTACATGCCCGACATAAAATCCGATCAAAGCGCTCGGGGATATTACGTCAAAAAGTTTGTTTTGGAAATTGAAGTGCATTCAATCCTTCTAAGTTAACGAAGTGCCTAAGTGTTGAGATGCCGTTTTACTCACTTAAATCATGTGAAATTTCACCATGTAGATTCAAAGAACAAACTACCAGTTAGCATGCATAGTCTCCGCGGCATCAACCAATCCGAAAAAAGCTGGCTCAATTTAGTGAGTGTTCGTTTTCAGTTGGTGCAAAGTTTGTGTGTTCCCAGCACTTCAAACCAGAGGACTTCGAATGTTGGTTTCTTGTTGGTCATCGACAGTGTCTTGTTAAAAATGGTAAGACAATATTCATTTAAATCCTTTCTCAGGTCTTACTGTCAAAAAGTTGCAGCTGTTCCAACTAATCGCACGATACCTGCAAGAGATCCATCTGACAGAAGTTAACCAAAACACTCAGAACGTGTTAGTTGACAAAAACTACGTCATGATTGGACTATTATGAAGAAGAAATGATATACGGAAAATCTCTCAAGGAGTGGGCTGGTGAAACCATGGTTCGGTTTATCGAATCGTATGAACGCATATTTCGACCGAAGTCAAAATAGTGGGAAAAATATTACCGTAAAAAAGTTTGTTCTAAAATTTGAACAGCAATTTTCCGAAGTGCGTGGGAAAGTGAACAAAAAATATCAGAGTAAAACCAGTAAAAAAATATCCAAGAGGGAAAGATTCATAAGTATATTATTAGATGAAACAAGATAACAATTTTAGAAATCGTTGTACTATAACAGGAAAAAAAAATACAAGAAAACTAGGCACCTTTGTAGCATTGAAATTGATTTTGATTTTTGATGTGTTTAATATATTTTTATAATATTTTCTTTGAGAACCTTATCCGTTTTATGTATGTTAGTTTTCGAAAGGAAATTCAAAATTAAATATATTGATGTTGTGAATTACCCGGGTTCTACAGGAACTATTTTCGTTAATAATAGTTCCTCTTCACCTAATGTTTATAAATTGAATTAAAAAAAAATAGAAAAAAATCTCTTCTCAAAAGTTGAATTTATTGCTTAAAATTCTATTTTATCAATATCTACCAGTGCGGTGTGATGAAACCTTCGAGGTTGTGACGCAGAAGCTTTCAGGTTTATTTACTATGTTTTCGTTACCAAGGCAATCAAACTGCTTCTTCCTGCTAACCTGTCAATTTATTACCGTTGGAGCAGACCGACGGTGGCAGCTGGTTACTGAGAGCTGTACAGCTTTATAAAGCTTCCATGTAAGTCTCGCTTGCGGTGTCTGATTAACAAAACCAGCGGTAAATCACACACTCACTTTGAAGATTTAGATAAGTTCGTGAGCGGATTGCCCACCTCTACTTTAGACTATATAAGAGCCACTGTACATACAGCAGAAATGGTGCGGAGTCTATCATCGATGTGACGTTCTCCAGCCCAGGACTGATCACGAACTGGAGGGTATACGATGGCTAAACCAATAGCGACCACGAGTCGGTTTGCTATAGTGTGGAAAACAGCATAAGGCGGCAAGTGACGGGCAGAGCCAACACCGTCCGCGGCTGGAAGACATCGCATTTCGATGCCGAGGTATTCGAAGAGGCAACGAGAGAGAGAGAGAGTGCGATGGAGGCAATTGGCTCCGCCCGACTGCTGACCAGCTAGTTGCCATACTATTGCGTGCGTGCAACGCCACCATACCTAGGACTCGCCAACCTAGGAACGGGAAGCCACCGGTTTACTGGTGGAATGATGCGATAGCGGACTTCCGCAGTACGTGCCTCCGTGCAAGACGGAGAATGCGTGCGCGAACAGACGAACAGAGGATTGAGCGTCGCGCAGCATTCGGTCCTGCAAGATCGGTGCTTAAGAATACGATAAGGGCAAGCAAGAGGGCCTGCTTCGATAGGCTGTGCGCGAGTGCCAATACGAACCCGTGTGGTAACGCCTATAGGATGGTAATGGTCAATACCAAAGGTGCGCTGGCGCCTGCAGAGTGATCACCGGCGATGCTAGAGCGTTTCCACGCCACGAGTCCAATCCTTGGCCACCGGTAGTCGAGTCTCATGTCCGACGTTTCAATATCTCAGACACAGACCAGGGATGGTCGGCCAACCTGCTGAAAATCCAATCCGTGAGCGACGGCAGCCGTGTCGAGATCGAGGGAGAGGTTAGGATTACGAATGAGGAAATCATCGGGATCGTCATTTCCCTGAATGTGAGCAAGGCACAGGGACTTGATGGAATCTCTATCCTGGCAATCAGGCCGGCGATAAAAATGGCCCAGGGTTGTTTGCGGCAGTCGTGCAGAGGTGCCTGGATGACTGCCGCTCTCCGGAGAGGTGAAAGCAGCAGAGTTTAATCTTACTGTCGAAGGCTGGGAAACCGCCAGGGGACCCACCGGTATACAGGCCTATCTGCCTCCTGGACACTGCTGGAAAGGGTGCTTGAGAGGATTATCCTTAAACTGAAGAGGTACACGGAGGGTGTAAACGGTCTGGCAAGTAACCAGTTCGGTATCCGGAATGGCAGGTCCACGCTGGATGCCATTCTCTCCGTCACCAAGACGGCCGAGGTAGCACTCCAGAGTAAGAGAAGGGGCATACGCTATTGCGCAATCGTCACGCTCGACGTGAAGAAAGCATTTAATGGCGTCAGTTCGAACTCCATACCGCTTGCGCTCAGGAACATCCATGTACCGGTGTCGCTGTACAAGATTCTGGAAAATTACTTACAGAACCGCGTACTTGTTTACAACATGGAGGAGGGTCAGAAGTGCGTCTCAACTATGTTCCGCAAGGTTCTATCCTAGGACTGGTGTTGTGGAATGTCATGTATGACGATGTGTTGAAACTTAAGTTCCCTGTAGGAGTTGTGATCGTCGGCTTTGCAGACGACATAACGCTAGAGGTCTACGGCGAGTCGATCGAGGAGGTCGAGTTGACGGCCGCGTACTGCGTACAACTATGCTTGCAAGAGGGCTTTAACGGCTATTGCAGCACTATCTCGAATGATGTCGCCAGCGTAGTTTCGTCCATACTTAGGTATGGGGGCCCAGTGTGGTCCAAAGCGCTAGGTACTATCAGTTTTCGTGGTAAACTAGAAAGTACCTACAGGCTCATGTGCCTGAGGGTTGCGAGTGCGTTTCGTGCAGTCTCATACCACGCAATCTGCGTCCTGTCCGGTATGATGCCTATCAGGCCCGTAGGTACCGGGGGGGCTAGGGGGGGCTTAGCCCCCCCACGCGTTTGTATTGACCCACCACGCAGTTTTCTCATGTATGTGATTGATACTAGGTGAAAAAATCCAACAGAAAAATCTGAAATATTAGCAATAAGCATTATTGAATAGTCACCAGTTTTTTTTCAATGTTAACGGTATCAGACAATTTTTTGTTCGAGCAAATATGCCAAAAAGGATAAGTTCTTCAATCTTTCGGTGAGCCAGTATCCTAACTTCCTGCAATATGATCTTGTGATTCATGTTCATGTTCAGTTCAATATATTTTAGCCAGACTTTTCCACATCTCGGAAGCATAACCCAGACCGTTACCTGGCCCGAACAACTCTGTTCCGGTTCGGTCCGAAATAAAACCAGACTATAAAAACTTTGAACTAAGCATTCCACACTCTACCTGGTCTGATGGTAAACACTGATCAAACAAAGCCTATCGTAAAATTTTAAAATTTGGGCTGGCGGTTAAATCGCTCCATTCTCTCAGTATTTCTTCGCGAATAGATTCTCTCAGTATCGTTAGTTGACATCGGTCGGCGACTCTCGAAGCTGGATTTATTCGAATTTCGTTTAACGATAGGGCTCAAAAGACTCGTCTTCTCGAAAAAAATCATCCAAAACAAATTTTTTCCGATAAGGTGCACCAGATCTCGACGTTTCATGCATCTTTTAGACATTTGAGGGACGTGTTCCCAAAGGCCGATTTAGCTGTAATTTTCCATGGGGACTTTTGAACCCTACCGCTAAACGATATTCGAATGACCTTTTTCATAGATCTCACTGGCGCCCTACTGTATATCTTCCATTACTCCTCAATTGAGGTAAGTATTTTTACGGCTTGGTATTTGAATACAAGCTCAATATGAATATAAAGTAAATGTACGAAGCTCTTACTCAGTTAGAGTGAAACTAGCTGAACCTGCGTAAAAAAATTGGTCCCCTGAAACTCAATTACACAATGTAAACCTGCTCTTTTAAGTTAGCAATTCGTAGATTTTTTTTCTTTAATAAGGAGGTTTGTAACTACAAGCTGGCTCGCCACTTTAAGACAGAAATGATAAAGTTTATATCCCTGCTTTATTTCCGGGAAACTCCGGTAATATAAACCCGGAAAACCAGATTTTCGGGAATAAGAAAATTCTTACGGGACACCCCTAACGCTTACTTGAAAATAAATGAGCTTCTGAATCTTTAGGTGCTAAAACAATCGAAATGGGCAGAAAACTGCAAACGGTATAAGAATTTTAATTTGTGAGTACCCGAGAACTTCGTCGGACGCGTAAAGATCCTTTTTTTGTCGAGCACATAACGGTTTGAAACTAATTACTCCACAAAAAATATCGTTTTATCAAATAAAAACTCTCTGCCCCCCCCCCCACGCGAAACGGAGTAGCTACGGCTCTGTGCCTATCAGCATAGGATGAACGTAGAATGCTTCGACCAAAGTGACACAAAGGGCATACGAGGTACCAGAAGATCATTATCAATGATCAGATGGTAGCAGGAATGGTCCAATTCCAGGTGGATGGACGCATCGGAACCATCGAGATATGAATTAAATAATTATGTTTTTTTGCAGCTTTCTTGCTGTTACACGGAAAAGTTTTTCGTAGAAAAACTTTTTTTCTTCAAGAGTTTCAACTGTGGTTTGTTCTGTAGAGTTTTGGGCAACTAAATTGTCTATCTCAAAACCTTCATTTGATAAAAATCTGAAATATACTGGGGTCTTTTTTTACGCGGTTGATTGAACCGCTTTTAAGGGGTGAGATTAGATGTACTTATACTGAACATATTTGATACCGCGTACAAATAGTCTTATAAATCACATAAAAATAATCCGTGTTATTGTAAAAAAATCGCGTTCAATAAAACGCATGAAAATAAACTGCTTAAAAAAAGACCCTAGTGTATCTGATATTTTTAAAATCACTTTCTGTTTCTCAAAACTATATTTTTTCAGTGTAGGATCTAAAATTCAATTTTTAATATTTCAAATCAAAGTTCGGATAATTTTCTAGAAGTTATCCATTGACAACCATTCTCTATCTCTCGTAATTATTCAGATATGTCGATTTATTAAAAAGAAATTTAAATACTTCAAACCTTTTTTTAATTGTTAGTTCAGATAAATTACCAAAAAAAGTTTGCAAAGTTGCTTGGTTCAATAAGGCTTACAAATCCCCATTGCATTCTGCTAGGGTGCCCAAAATTGAACCCAACACGAGAAAAAACTGCCAAAAACAATACCCATACTTAATTAATTCATACCTCGATGGTTATTCGACAGATTTTCAACCTTCGGGTACCAACTACCTCGGAATAAATTCTAGTTTATTGGAAACACATTGACCTAAAAGAAACAAGATGTCGGAAAAAGTTTAACGCGTTGCAAAAATGCACATTTTATTACACACTGCTAAAATCCGGAAACTTTCCGGTGTCCATTAGTCACGTAAAGTTCTCAAGTAATACTAGGAAACCGGTATAGTTTTCCAGTAAAATGAAACCGGTTTCATCAAAATTATTTATTTTTTCGTGAAGTTCTGGCTATTCAAAAATTGACAAAATTTTGCCTGTCTCATTCATTGTGTCAACCGCTGTATAATTCATAGTTTCGAAAAAAAAGGGGTTTGAAAATTTTAAACTTTCCATTCTCATTGAACCTATTTTGGTCTATCTAAATTTGCACAATTGCTATCAAAAAACGTGGATGAACTTGATGCACAACTGATTTATTTCTCATGGAGATACATCCATTACGAACGAAAAAAATATCATTTGAGAAAGGTCCATTACCGGCCTTCCGACGACACTTTTTGATAATACAAGTAAAAGAGCGCAGCTCGTAAATCTCCAGTTATTTTTGCACCAAAGGAACTTAAAATCCCAAAGAATTGAACGACCTGAGAGAGAGAACTTTCATTTACATACTCTCACTCCTCTGTAGGGTAACCCCGGGAACCCCAGGAATTGTGATATCTTTTCGAGATCAACCGACGCAATTCCTGTACGTACGGCACGGACCGTACGGAATCTCTTATAATTCGCGATTAATTTGAGTCTTACATGAGAACTTACAGCTACCCCTAGAGTGTATTTCGCGAGAGACAATTTCCCCTCGCGAAATCACCACCTATCCTTATTACCCTAATGGCCTTTTCTCGGCCTGTCTCTATTTTGGATCAGTTAATTTCAATTCTACTGAGAGTGGGGCGCCGTGCGCTCGTCACTCTACCTTGTTTACAAACATTTTCGGTAACTCATTTCTCGCGCGTCGATGAGTTACCGATCCATCAAGTAACCAACCTCGGACTTTGGTTTGTTTTAATATAATTTGTCGGTTTCGGTTTTCGTCACCCAAGCCAAGCGGAAGACTTGGCTTCAACAGCAAGCAAGCTCTGACCTACTTTCGCGCACAGCTGAAGGCTGTGCCAACGTTGAAAAGAATGCGGTAGTAAACCGGCCTCTTTTCGGGGTTCTCACTATGTCATCTAATGTGACGGAACCCTGTAGGCATCTACGGGACGCGTGGGGGCCGTTACATCTGCCCCGCCTCCGATGATAGAGCTCCCGTGAAGCGTCGAGCTCTACCGGTAAGTACCGCGGGTTGGCTACTTTTACATACATATATGAGACAATTTCGAATTTACATGGATTAACACTATCTCTCGTCACAATTCTTCCTAATAAAATTTTCATATCGGCTGCGTGCTGGTGCTGCGTATCGGTGCCCGCTGCTTGGTTGACGTATGTGGACCTGGGAGGGGTGTCCGGCGGTGGAGGTATTCGTCGCCTGGTGATATCGTCATCTGTGTAGTCGGTTGAATACCCGGAGCGCCGTGCGCGCCGTCATAGTGGAGGCTCGCCCGGTCCGCCGCGTTCGAGTTTGTGTTTGTGTGAATTCCTTCTTTGGCGAGGATCCATTCCTACTTGCGCACCCTCCATACTGCGCATGCAGCTGGGTGCCTGGTTGATGCTATTTTACGTTGGGTTGCCCCTGCTATATTATTACGGGGGTCAATAACTCTGGGTAATCCTTACTTGGCGTAAATTCAAAGCTTAGCCGGTCAATTCTTTGGAGCAGTAGGGGGTCAGCTGATTTCGTTGGCTTGACCTACTTTTGTCTCGGGGTTGCTGTACCTTGCATTGTTTTGCTTGCAATGTTTCCACTTGTTTTATCCGTTTGTTTGATGTGTAATGGAAACATGAATTTTGCAATTCAATTGGGGTCGGCCAGGATATTGTCCCCTTGATTTCCGTTGATGATTTTACTTCGATTGGCAATCTCCCCATAAAGTTTCCTTAGGAAGATTTTTTTTAATGCGTAACTGATGCTGTCTCGATTAGTCTGAGCTAAACCAGATCGATAACTGATGTCTGGTTAGCTCTCGCCCATTTTTCTTTTTGTTGTCTGGGATCTGTGTTGAATTGGCGGCTTCGCCGCGTTCGCGATTCTTCCCTTGGTCTAGAAACTGGAGGCTAGTGGTTGTTCTCTCCTCGATACTGCGCGAAATACCTTACTCGCCATCAACTCCCACCAACCGGTCTTCCCTTAGCGCCAACTGCTGTCCTCTGGCGACTCGGTGGCATCTCCTCGTGGTCTGTAGAGTCCGCAATCGTTGATTCACTCATCTCGTCGTTTGGCTGCTTGGTGTCTCTCCTTTTTTTTTGTTTTGCTAACCCTGCTAAGCAAGTAGTGCATTTATTTTTTTTGCTGATAATTTATCAATTCTTTTTTTTATTACTTTTTTCCACTTGCTGTCTAAAATTACTTTTCACTCGCGTACGGGCTTCTTACATTCTATTCTCTTTTCTACGCTTCTACTTATACTCTATGCCCGTATTCTTTCTTTTTTTCGGTTAATATACTTTCAATTCTCTTCCCCTACTAAAGTGTACAATTTTTTGTTTGTATATTTTGTTTATCTGATTTTACAAAAAATAATATTTAAACGTGCATTCTTCCTTTTATTTCGTTTCACTTTTGATTTTGAAATATGATGTTTTTCCAGATTAAACATCATGTTGCACATATCAATCCGATTCATTTCTATCAGGCCTTTTACTTTCTATGTTGAAATATCAGTTTAACTTGTCTTTTGGCCATTGAATAACTTTTTTTTTCAATTTGAAAATTTGATTTGAATTTGAAAAATCATAAATGTTTTGCTTGTTTGTTATCTTTTGGTTACATATCTTTCCATCCTCTTGCTTTTCTTTGTCAGGTATTCCCTATCTGTTTCATAAATAAATCTTTTCGTTGTAAACAATCGCGTCGGTTGAATATTCATTTCATTACCTCTGTCTTCATATATCTCCTATCACCGACTCTTTCAAAAACTCTCGATACTCTCTTGACTTCTGTTGTTTTCTGTTAGAATTTTGAAGGTACGTAACAGGTAAACCATGAATCATTTAATAAGTAGATTGAAATAAAAATTCATCACAATATCCTTTGATAGTACTGTGGATAAAATAGATTTTTACCACTATCCGCAATGTTTTGGTGAGTGATAGAATATTTTTACCTATTGCACGCAGAACCAAATAATTTGGGGCGCTGGAAAATTAATTTTTCTTTATTGCAGATTGCCACTTGCATGACGTGTGGGATGACTCCTGTTTTGTTGTTTCTTCGGTAGCATTTTCTATTAGTTTCAGAACTTCATCAGTTACTATGTTGTCTATAACACTTCCGTGGCGTAATCCTGATCAGTTGCCACCATATGTCAATCGATGCCAATTACTTGGTATTGACACACTGGCAAAGAGAAGAGATGTGTTCAGGGCCGTATTTGTATGAATGTGCCCTACAGAAATCTGAGATCACGACACTTCCTGCGCCTTCCATTTCAACGTACTGAATATGGTCAAAACGAACACATAAGGGGGATGTGAAGCGTCTTTAATGATGTGTTTGAATTGTTTGACTTCAATAAATCAAGTGTTACTTTGAAAAATAGACTTAAGCGAATGTTATAATGTGTTAACCTTAAGTTACCAAGATTTAATATAGTTAGGCTTAGTCAGTGTCAGTTTTGTAATATTAATGTGCCATTGTTAGACTTAATTAATGATTTGTAAATGTTTAAATCAAAAGTTGCGGGGTTTTGACGCGCTCTTGAGGTTTTCGCAAGGAATGCCTCAAATGGGCTCTTCCCCTCCACACTTTATGAAGACCTAAAAAGTCAGATGACGAATAAATAAATAAATAAATAAACAGGGCTTAATATTTGAAACGAAATGAGAATCCATATAAAACAGGAGGAGCTTCGTTGTATTGCTTGCATCAAATTATTAACTAGCGGACAACCACATTTCACGTGAGCCCCCTCTCCATCCGTGGAACTGCCCATATAAATTCTAAAAAAAAATGTATGGACCGTGGACATAACATAATACTTCACCCCCCCACCCCCTTCCCCCAAGCTGTCCATGTGGAATGTGGATGGCCCTTCAGGTTCAATAAATATTTTCTGCGTAAGATTATGTCTGTTTAAAATATGTGTAAATGCAGAAAATGATTGCTAACCTATACTTCAATACAACCACATCTAAAAGGCCGAACTCAATTACTGAACATGTATATAAAATCTTTAGATTAAACTACTTGTAATGCTTCGGCCCCTCCTTGCATACGTTACTGTTCAATTGTTCCTTTTTCGTGCTTCGGTTTGTGAAATATTCCTATTATTGAAAGCGACACGAGCGATGACCAATTGGCGGCAATATTGTACTTTCGGTAGAAATATGGACAATCATCAGTTCGTTGTTCGATTCAAACGGCTCTAATCGTTTTCTTAGTGCCTTTGAACTGTGGTGGACTGTAACTGTGTGTACCTTTTCAATGCCCGGTATGATTCAGGCGAAACTCGTTCATCCGGCGGTAGATCGCGGTTCCCACGGGCATCAGTTTTACAGAAAGTTAATTATTTCACGGCATTCCGGCCCCAACTGTGACAAATGGGATTAACACAGATATTTCGACTCCCGACTGATCATTATCTAAAACATCACTCGGTCGCAATCGAGACTCGGACATCTTTGTTAGTGAAGTAGCAACCGCAAAAATTAGACATACGTAGCAGATACCGGTGGCCGGTCAGTAGTCTCTAAACCGGCACATAATCGTCTCACCTTTTGCGAAGTTCATTTAGCAGATATTTTGGGAACCAGACCCCCACCGCCCGGTCACTGGACGCTGGCTGGTGGCAATAAAATTAAGGAAAAATTTGCTACCCGATTTCCAGAAGTTAGCCGTCCGAGATTTCTCGTTAAGATTCAGAGTGATTAATACTTTCTGAGATTTTATTCGTAGCTCGCGGTTTTCGATTGACATTAACGATTATGGTGCATGTTTGTGATAGCTGCTGAAATACTTTAGATAGGATACCTTGATTTGTATAATTCATTTTTTGTTGAATCTGTGTTATGGTTTCTCGAATGCTAAAATTTCTTGGTAAATGAAATAAACTACTGCAATGAGATATGCACTTTAGGTACAAATATCTGTCATCATCGTTTAACTTGGCTCTGGCTTCCTTTCAACCGTCGATACGGCATAGACGAAACGGACATTAACTCCAAATGGCACTGACCCTTATTAGCTGATTATTATCCGAGAAACATTGTATTTTATTCCCATACCACGCCACCGACTAGATTCGGATCCACGCAGGATCGTCATTCTCTGGCCCATAGACCGCCCTTGGAGCTCTAAACGGCTTTGATTGAAGAGGCCGCCGGTTTCAACAGTGTCTTTCTACTACAAAACCATCACCCTTCTACCACTAACGTTACCGAGTCCACCGTAGGCTGCGGAACAGAACCGTTCCGCCGATGCAACCGTTCGGTGTTCTATGGACTTCTTTCGCTTTGCATGGATTTAACTGGTCCAGTGTCGAAATCCCACTGACTGGTTCCCAATTGAGGCTGCCTTCTGATGGATCCAGGCTTTTCGAAATGTTTTCGTCTCGTTTTTATCGTTTATATTGTGGCACATTATCACAATCAATAAATTTTATATTAATACGAATCCTCAGCGGGTGGACTCAATTCTGGCGACGATCGCTGCTTGTTTTGGCGCTGCGCTTTAGCCGGCTGCGAGCGGTCTTGGCTCTTGGCGTTGTCCAGACAGGTCATCGTGTGTGAATCAACCGGAACGGCATGCTCCTCCAGTGGGGTCCACCCCAGCCGCAGCCACGACATTTGATGATCAATAGGAATCTTGTTAGTATTTCATCGCCGCTTATTTAGAGAACATGTTTTATATTTGAAGAAGAAAGAATTCAACGATTAAAAAAACACGACATGTGCCAGTAAACTTTTCGAGTGGCTTCTTATGTTTTCTTGAGTATTAACGACACCTCGACCATATCTCAACGTGTGGTAGGCTGTGCATTGTTGTTTTTTTTTCTTGTGTAGGAAAATCGAACTATCAACCTGATTTTTTTAACGTTTCGGTGAAAGCAATAATCTTCTTCTAGCATCAAGTGTTGGAAATGTATTTACAATTGCCTACATGACAAATTTTTAATCAAATTCCTGCCAAATGTGGGGTTGATTATCAAAATTTTTCGTTGCATTCAAATTTCAATAGTAAAGTATCATTTAATCATTTATATTTCTCTTACAGTCAAACTGTTCATGAACATCAATTTCTACATTTATATCAATGCCGTGTGCGTTTCACCGCGATCGATATATTCTCTCATCGTTTCAAATGATAAAATGGTGCAACAATACAACACAATTTAAATAGAGTATGGCGTGCGGCATATGAGAGTTGATAATGAATCGTTATTAGTCATATATAAAATTAATAAAAAAAAACCTGTGGCACGTAGAAGGTGTAACATTTACATGATTACATCGCTCAACATTTTCTCACCTAAAAAGAGGTTTTTACTTCGCACTTGTTTACATAACATCATTTTTTAATTAAAAAATATACTAAATATACTTAAGGGAGCATAAATTATATATCATTCTGACAAAAACGTAACGTGAACGATGTCCCTTTATTCAACAGTTCAACACTCTAATATTCCGTGTGTACACTCTATTATTCCGTGTGTATTTGGTTCATGTCAATAACCGTATACCTATGTAACCGTATATAATTTTCCCTTTTTTTCCTAGGCGTTTTTTTAATGATATATTAATAATTTTTTAATGATATATCAATAATTATACTCTTGTTCAGAAAAAACAGAACCTATCTTTTAATGGTATAACTTTTGTGAGGTTTGTTGTATGAAAGCATAAAGTAGAGAAACATTTTTGCTTTAAGAGTACATCTAAATCCATTAGAAAATGTTTATATGTCAAAGTGATTATTTTACTTAAAACAAAAAATAATGGTAAGAAACATTTAAAAATCATTCGTTGTTTTGCTTCCGTCTCGATTAGACGCAAATTGTTCATCTCCGTTTGAGTTCGCAAAATAACAATACACGAGTTATCGTACGGGTGTTTTTTTTTGTCGATTAGTTCTTGTGCTGTGCGATAACAATAGCCTGCAGTTTATCGGCAGAAACATCTTCTGCACACTGGTAGGGGCAGGCTACCCCGCCAGTGATCTGATACGCAGCTGATATATCAGCAAGAATAATTCTTCCGCACCGCTGTTACCCCGCTAGCAGCACGGACCACCATACGATCGAGCGAGTGGAAGGCAACTACAAGTGGCATCTACAAGGTCGCGTGTAGGATACGGCCACTGTGTCACAACACGTAGCTGGATCGTCATTGTTTGTTCTGCGGAGACGCTCGATTAATCCTACTATCAGCCGTGAGGTCGTGACTTAGACGTTCGGTGAAGTATTCACTTTAGAATTTATATCATTATTATTAATATTATTATTATTGTTATTATTATAATTATTATTAATATTATTATTATTATTATTATTATTATTATTATTATTATTATTATTATTATTATTATTATTATTATTATTATTATTATTGTTATTATTATTATTATTATTATTATTATTATTATTATTATTATTATTATTATTATTATTATTATTATTATTATTATTATTATTATTATTATTATTATTATTATTTTTATTATTATTATTATTATTTTTATTATTATTATTATTATTACTATTGTTATTAGTAATAGTATTACTGCCTTTTTTTATCTTGATCCATTGTAGTTTGAAAAATTGTTTTTAAAATTTAATATCAACTACTTGACCCCCCCCCACATTCGAATATTTATCGTTTGTGTGCGGTAGAGCGTAACGCTCCCGCAAAATGGACGACATGCAGGTGCAACTATTCCTGGATGTGGAAACAAATGGGGAAGAGATTGAGATCTCCCCCATCAATTCCCCTCTACCTTCCCCGCTACCTAGCCCCGTACCAAGGGTACCGGCAACACGGGTGAAAGCTTACCCAGATGCTTCGAAAGGTCCGTTCGTAGTTTACTCCAGGCCCATAAAGAAGCCTCTAAATATCATTCAAATCGGCAAGGACCTGGCAAAACAGTTTTCGGACGTAACCGAAATTACAAAGGTTAGACCGAACAAACTGCGAGTTGTTGTGAGTAGCTTGAAGCAAGCAAACGCAATTGCTAGCTACGAGCTCTTCACGAGAGAGAACCGCGTGTACATCCCTGCCAAGGACGTGGAGATCGACGGTGTGGTTACCGAAGGAAGCCTCACGGTCGATGACATTTTGCGTCACGGGGTTGGCTGCTTCAAGAACCCCCTGATTCAAGATGTAAAGATACTGGATGTCAAGCAATTGCATTCAGTATCCATCGAAGAAGGGAAGAAGAAATTCCTCCCTTCGGATTCCTTCCGTGTAACATTTGCCGGATCCGCACTGCCGAACTGCATCTCTTTGGACAGGGTTCGTCTGCCTGTACGCCTGTTCGTACCGCGGGTCATGCATTGCCAAAACTCGACAGGAAACATCTTTTCCTTTCTGCCAACCGATGAGGGTACATCTGACGATCCCGTCGAAGGGTGTTCTTATGCCTTGCCAGAAGGATCTAGGAAGAGGCGATTGATCAACTCTCCTAAACTTTCTCGCAAAGGTCACAAGATAACCCCTAGCGGAATGACCAATAAGCCAACACAAAAAGCAAGCGGTGAAGAAAAACCGAAGCAATTACCTCCCGGATTAAATTTTAAATCAAACCAGGAGTACCCACCGCTTCCTGGGGCACCAAAAATCCCTCGTGCACCCATTTCTCGATCAGAAGATAAAAAAGAAACAGGGTTCATAAAATTTTCTGATATTGTGGACTGGATATTTAAAACATTCAACATACCAGATCCCCGTTTCCTACAGTGAAAACCTTTTTGAAGCAATTAGCAGCAACTTGGCCCCTCATTTCAGCTATCATATCTTTCGATGACTAATACGGCGAAAGAGGTTAGGAATTTTATCACTGTATTACAGTGGAATTTCAGAAGTATCATCCCCAAATTCGATCTATTTTCTCATTTGATAAATACATACAATCGTGACGCATTTGCGCTCTGTGAAACCTTTCTCAATTCAAACGATCAACTCAATTTCCACGATTTTAACATTATTCGTCGAGATCGAGACTCACACGGTGGAGGGGTACTTTTAGGGATTAAAAGAGCTATTCCTTCTTCAGAATCGACCTTCCCTCGATCTCGAATATTGAAGTCGTTGCCATTTGAACGAATATGAATGGAAAAGACCTTTGCCTTGTTTCGTTATATATCCCTCCATCCGCGCGGATTGAACAGAGGCATCTCACTGATATAGCAGAGTTGCTTCCCGCGCCTTTTTTGATATTGGGAGATTTTAATTCTCACTGTTCGCTATGGGGGTCGCTGTACGACGACAACCGATCTTCTTTAATCTGTAACTTAATCGACGACTTCAATATGACACTTTTGAATACTGGGGAAGCGAAACGTGTACCTAATCCTCCAGCACGTGAAAGCGTGCTTGACCTGTCCCTTTGCTCGACATCACTAGCGTTAGATTGCCGGTGAAAAGTAATCAACAATTCCCACGGTAGTGATCACCTACCAATCGTTATCTCAATTGCTAATGGGTCAACTCCAACGGATCCAATCAATATTGCGTATGACCTCACACGTAACATTGATTGGAAGTCTTATGAGACCATAATATCGCAAAGAATCGAGTCCCACGTAGAACTTCCTCCGGAGGAAGAATACGCGTTCCTTTCTCGCTTGATCATCGACGCCGCGACTCAAGCTCAGACGAAACCGATACCCGGGGTAACGATTAGACGGCGCCCTCCCTCCAAGTGGTGGGACAAAGAGTGCTCAGACCTGTACGCGCGAAGGTCCTCGGTGTATTTGGCCTTCCGAGAACAAGGCATTATCGATTTGCTCCGAAAGTACGATGTACTGGATAGGCAGATGACGAGTTTAATTAAAGCGAAAAAACGCGGATACTGGCGGCGGTTTGTAAACGCGTTGTCGAGGGAAACAGCGATGAGCACTCTTTGGGATACCACCAGACGCATGCGGAATCGTAACGTATCGAATGAGTCCGAGGAGTATTCAGATCGCTGGATACTCGATTTCGCCAAAAAGGTCTGTCAGACCTTTCGCGACGCGTTTTTAGTAACTACGGAAGAGCCTCCATTTTCGATGTTGGAATTTTCAATGGCTCTCCTCTCGTGCAACAATAAAGCTCCAGGGTTGGATAGAATTAAATTCAACTTGTTGAAGAATTTTCCCGACTCTGCAAAAAGACGCTTGTTGAACTTGTTCAACAAGTTCCTTTAGCTAAACATTGTTCCGCACGACTGGAGGGAGGTAAAAGTCATTGGTATTCAAAAACCCGGAAAACC
This sequence comes from Wyeomyia smithii, assembly GCF_029784165.1. Taxonomy (NCBI): domain Eukaryota; kingdom Metazoa; phylum Arthropoda; class Insecta; order Diptera; family Culicidae; genus Wyeomyia; species Wyeomyia smithii. The sequence continues at coordinate 117,753,930 of NC_073696.1, read as the reverse complement.
CGCCTCTGATCACAATTCTTATAGGCCGATTGCAATGCTCTCTTGCCTCCGGAAATTAATGGAGAAAATGCTCCTTTTACGGTTAGACAAATGGGTCGAAACAAATGGTTTACTTTCAGATACTCAATTTGGCTTTCGCCGGGGCAAAGGAACGAACGATTGCCTAGCGTTGCTTTCTACCGAAATTCAACTCGCCTTTGCTCGAAAAGAGCAAATGGCTTCTTCATTCTTGGATATTAAGGGGGCTTTTGACTCTGTCTCTGTAGAAGTTTTAACCGAGAAACTTCATTCGCAGGGACTTTCACCAAATTTGAATTATGTTTTGCTAAATTTGTTGTCAGAAAAGCATATGTATTTCTCACATGGTGATTTGACAACTTCCCGAATTAGTTACATGGGTCTTCCCCAGGGCTCATGTTTAAGCCCTCGCTTATATAATTTTTACGTCAATGATAAATGTCGATAAATGTCTTGCAAATTCATGCACGCTACGGCAACTTGCAGACGATACCGTTGTATCCATTACTGGAAGCGAGGCTAACGATCTGCAAGGACCATTGCAAGATACCTTAGACAATTTGTCTGAATGGGCTCTTAAGCTGGGTATCGAATTCTCTCCGGAGAAAACTGAGCTGGTCGTTTTTTTCTAGGAAGCATAACCCAGCTCAGCTGCAGCTCCTACTAACGGGTAAAACAATCACTCAGGTTTTAGTCGCTAAATATCTCGGGGTCTGGTTCGACTCTAAATGCAAATATGGCTTGCCATATTAGGTATCTGACACGAAAATGCCAACAGAGGATTAATTTTCTTCGTACGATTACCGGAACCTGGTGGGGAGCCCACCCAGGAGACCTTCTAAGGCTTTACCAAACAACGATATTGTCTGTAATTGAGTACGGGTGTTTCTGCTTCCGCTCCGCAGCAAACACACATTTGATCAAACTGGAACGAATACAATATCGTTGTTTGCGTATTGCTTTAGGTTGCATGCAGTCGACCCATACGACGAGTCTTGAAGTGCTAGCGGGTATTCTTCCGTTGAAACATCGCTTTTGGAATCTCTCTTATCGGTTGCTATATCGATGCACAGTTATGAACCCATTAGTAATTGAAAATTTCGAGAGGTTGGTCGACCTTCAATCTCAATCCAGATTTATGACTTCATATTTTGACTATATGGCTCAAGATATTAATCCTTCTTCATACGATTCCTCCAATGTCGCACTTTTAGATACTTCTAATAATGCTATATTCTTCGACACCACCATGAAACAAGACATTTCTGGTATCCCGGATCAATTGCGACCCCAAGAGATCCCTAAGATTTTTTCCAATAAGTTTAAACATGTTAGTTATGATAAAATGTTTTACACTGACGGATCTAATCTAGATGAGTCCACTGGCTTCGGTGTTTTCCACGAAAATTTTACCGCCTCCTACAAACTCGATGCTCCTGCTTCCGTGTACGTCGCAGAACTTGCTGCCATTCAGTACTCTCTTGGGATCATCGAAACCCTGCCCATAGACCACTACTTCATCTTCACAGACAGTCTCAGTGCCATTGAGGCTCTGCGATCGATGAAGACTGTGAAGCACACCCCGTATTTCCTGGGGAAAATACGGCGGTTTTTAAGTGCTTTAACAGATAAAAACTACCGGGTTACCTTAGCGTGGGTCCCTTCTCATTGTTCCATTCCGGGCAATGAAAAGGCTGACGCTTTAGCTAAGGTGGGTGCTATTGATGGCGATATTTAGGAAAGACCAATTGCTTATGATGAATTTTATAGCATTTTGCGTCAGCGAACACTCAACAGTTGGCAATCATCATGGAACTCAGATGAACTGGGACGGTGGCTACATTCCATTTTTCCTAAGGTATCGACGAAAGCATGGTTCAAGGGGTTGGATGTAGGTCGGGACTTCATTCGCGTGATGTCCAGACTTATGTCCAATCACTACACGTTAAACACGCATCTCTTTCGTATAGGGCTTGTAGACAGTAATCACTGCGTTTGTGGCGATGGCTACCATGACATCGAGCATGTTGTTTGGTCGTGTACCGAATACTGTGGTGTTAGGTCTGAGCTTATAGATTCCCTTCGGACCCGAGGAAAACAACCGAACGTACCCGTTAGAGACATTCTGGGAAGCGGTGATCTCCAGTACATGACACAGCTATACGGGTTTATAAAAAAATGCTGGCATTAAAATTTGATTTCTTCTATCTATTTGCTAGAATACAATTTCTGTCACAAACTGAAAGAGAATGATACACCCGGCTGGAGACACTAAAACGAAGACTCGGCATCTCTATGTTTACGCAGACACCTCAGACCAAAACTGCTCAAATAGAATATCACTGGTTAGCCACGTACAAATGAATACATTCTGTAATATAAAATAGTTAAAAACAAAATTGTAACACCCCTCCTCTCACCTCAAATCCCCACTAGCTGGTAGTCGGCCGCGAGATATAAAAAATGTGCCTCCCTCTTTTCCCTGCTAATTTAGAATTAAAAAAAAAATGTACTTGGCTCAGTTAAACATAAATTGTATCGTGCCGTGTCAAATAAACTATTTTAAAACTAAACATTTAAAAATAATTTGAAATGTTTTGATTTCGCAAATCGTTATCGAGATATTTGCGAAAAACATATTTTTTTGGCAACCTAAAAACGAAGAACATGCTACACTAAAGAAAACCCAAAAGTGCTTTTTTAAAAAAATTTGGCATATCAGATTTTGCATTTTGGATATTTACTGCATTCTATTCAATTTCAGGTAAGCGTATGAAACACAACACAACATAAAGGGGGAAGCATTGTGATGAATGAATTATTTACTAATATTTATTCAGAATTTATTTTGTGTGTTTTGCCATACTGAATGATAATTTATATTATTGCATTGTAGCCTAGGAGGAATTTTAGAGCTCAGAAGAACATGTGATCTTCAACTTTTTTTTTCAATATTAGGGTTTTGCATTACTGTATAATGGAGTGGCAATGGGTTGTATGGGAGAAATTTGTCCTTCGAATTAAATTTAGCAGCAGAGTTAAAATGCTTCATCCTCTCGAAAAAAAGTCCCATGCAAAATTTCTGCTTAATGGGTCTTCCGGATGTGTACCCCCAAAGCTTCAAAATTTCACTTATATGATCGATGAAAAAATGCACAGAAATTGTCGATATGAAATTATCGAGATCGAACTTTTTTTTCAAATGTCTTAACAATGCTTCGAGATCTGCTATATATAAAAAAAATCAGAAAAACCGACTTTTTGTCTATCAGTTCAAGAACCTATCGAGAAGGTCGATTTAAAAAAAAATTGAATTAACGCGAGATCTTGACGTTTCTTTAATTTTCAAGACGTTTTTTATGCTACCAAAAAGTGAAGCTTCAGTAAAGGCACGATTTCTGGAAGTCCGATTGCAAATGCTAAATTAACCTTTTAGATTTTTGTCAGGTACAAGTCCCACACAATTACAGAGTTCTCCGTACGAGTTTCTCTATGGAAAACAAGGTGTCTAGTATCAGCTCTATTTTCGAAAAGATGAATCTTTTGAGAGCTATTGCTAAACGAAATTACAAAAGTTGATATGAATGTTGTTTTCGAAATGATCGTTTACTGAGCATTGCGTAGTTAATTTAAGCAGCACGTGCATTGCACGGTATACGGTTTCACTCTTGATATGAGAAAAACACTTCATTTCCTAAATTGTTCTCTCCTATTTCCTCTCTTCAATATACTCTCACACTCATTTCTTTTCTACAACGCAACCCGTATTGAGAGTGAGCTCATGGTTAATTCTTCGCCTCCATGTTCCGTTCTCCTGCACTCCGCCAAAGATTGTCCTTAGTACTCGTCGTTCGAAAACTCCGAGGTCCTCCGCGAGCATTGTCTACGTTTCATGCCCGTAGAGAACAACCGGTTTCATGAGCGTTTTGTACAGGTTTCACTTCGTACGGGGGCTCAGTTATCGGTCGGCTTCTGTTCCGCTGGCATATACTTCGTTAGCAAACGGATTGACTGGATTTGTTGAAAATCGTACCCCGCGTGTTGATGTCCGCTCGATTCATTACACCCTGTAGCGCAATGTTGAATAGCAGGTAGAAGAAGCCCCCTGCGGGATACAAATGAACCCGACAATCCACCCAAAATCCGCACACAGCACTGCGTCCCATCCACCGTAGCCTTTATCAGTATAATCAGCTTCCCCGAAAAGCCGTTTTCGTTCATGACCTTCCATAGCTCTTTTCGGTTGATAGTGTCATACACGGTTTCGATGAATAGGTGGAACGTGGGGGTTCTGTATTCACGGCATTTCTGGAGAATCTGGCGTATGGTTAAGATTTGGTCCATCGTAGACCGTCCATTCACGAAGCCGGCCTGATAACTTCCCACAAATCTGTTGGCTAGGGGTGAGAGGCGGCGGAAAATGATTTGGGAAAGCACTTTGTAGGCGGCATTCAGAACGGTGATCGCACTATAGTTCCCACAGTCCAATTTGTCGCCTTTCTTATAGATAGGGCAGATAACCTCAACCTTCCACTCCTCCGATAGCTGTTCTGTATCCCAAAGTCTTACAATCAACCGGTGCAAACAGGTGGCCAGCTTCTCCGGGCCCATCTTAATAAGCTCCGCTCCGAGGCTATCTTTCCCAGCCGCTTTATTGTTTTTCAGTTGCTTGATGGCATCCTTAACTCCGCCTATCGTTGGGGCTGGCACGTCTTCTACATTTGTCGCACCGGCGGGATCGCTTTCTCCGCCGCCATGGTCAACGAGTTGTGGACCCACCAACATTGGACGAGGAGAAAAATACTTGCAAAGAGCTGGGAAGGACGGCTCAATGTAGGGAGCGAGCGGTTGTGTAGTGTGATTCATCAGATTATCCTAAGGGTATGGTCTGAGAAACAACTATCTGCGGATTGATTGGAAGGACTCATATGGTCTATCTACAAAAGGGACATGAACTCGAAGTAATTATCGAGGCATAACCCTCCTCAATTCTGCTCATAAAATTCTCTCCCGTATCCTGTTCTGGCGACTAAGACCGTTGCAGGAAGCCTTTGTTGGAGAATACCAATGCGGTTTTCGAGTGGGACGATCTGCAACGGACCAGATGTTCATCTTAAGACAGATCCTCGACAAGTTCGGAAAACACAACTTGCAGACACATCATCTGTTTGTAGACTTTAAGGCGGCGTATGATACAGTGAAACGCAACGAGCTGTGGCAAACAATGCTTGAACATGGTTTTCTAACAAAACTAATATGTTGAGACCAATGGAAGTGACCGTAGCTTCACCGAAATCCATCTGAGCCAGTTATAGGGGAGAGTGATTACAGCACTTGAGCGGTGATAATTTATTTTGACGCTTAGCACCTATTTACTTTTTACTGTTTCTTAAGAAAAGGCTGTGGGTGGTCTGAAGCGAGGTGACGGGCTCGCGAACTTGCTGTTCAACATAGCTTTAGAAGGTGCAATACGAAGGGCAGGGGTGCAGAGGAGCGGCAACATCATCATAAAGTCTTCCTTTTTTTCGGTGATTCGCGGACGACATTGATATAATTGGTGTTACCCGTAGAGCAGTTGAGGAAGCCTTTACGGCTCGTTGTAATGGAGTACGTTTACTTAGCAATTCTAGCAAAAAGTACACTAAACAAGTACCGTAAACTGGGGTGACTTTGATCACCGGGGTGACTTTGATCACTGTACCACTTTTTTGAAAATGTGGTAAAAAAGCGCTCATAGTGCTTGGGATTTGTCGTAATCTTCACTGATTGTGTGGATGTATGTCTGCATTGCTACTATTCATGCATTTCCTAAACAACAAGTTGCAATACGTAAAGTTTTTTAATTTTGTTCCCAGATTAGTTCTTAAGATGAACAATTATCATAACAATACATTTTATTGTTATTTTTGCAAGTTTTTCCTTGAAGGTAATGTTGAGTCCCAATATTCTCCACAGCGTTTTACATATTTCTTCTTAACAAAAACCCAAGACATGAAGTAACATGTAAATTAGGACAATTTCATAAGTCATATTCCTCGTGGACTAGTTTTTGATGATTTTAGGCCACCTTCCCTCGCAGTGGATAATCATTCATATATATTCTAAAAATTCTGTATGAATCTTGGACATTCGCCATTTTAAACTGTTTACGTAGAATGTGAATGGCCCCCAAATTGCTTTCCATATTTATAAACTCGTTTAAGTCGTTTAAGGCTGTTCAATTTAGTGAAAGTAGCAAAGTGTTACTCCAAATTCATTAAAACAATGAAGTGATCAATGTCACCCCGGAATGATGATTGGTGTAAAATTTTTAGAGCATATTTAAAAACAGCAAAATTGTTGCTAAACTTTTGAAGTAGTGACTGAATCTTTCTCAATGCATGCCAGTACTTATTTTAAAAATATCACAGAAAATTGTTTTCAGTATATTCTGAAAATATTTGAGATACAATAAAAAAAGTGATCAAAGTCACCCCAGTTTACGGTACCTCTAGTTTCATAAACTTTACTTACTTTCCCAATTATGAAAAGAACCAAATGATTTAGAAGCATTGAGCAGTTTGAATATGATAGTGGCCAACCTAGAGACCAAAATTCAATATTTTAAATTTTGAATATTTACACCGAAAATTGTGGATTTATTTTGAAAACCGATATGATTACTTGTGGTCTAAAACGCAAAATGTGATTGAAATGAGGTCGATATCTTGCACCTTTTTTGCGTAATGGAGGAAAGCTACCCGTGTAAAAAAGACCTTACTGTATTTTTACATAGGATGTCGTACACAAGTTACGTAACGCTAAATATCTAGATTTCAGATGCCATGCCCCTTATGTAACAATAAGTAACATTCGATATGACTCGCCCATCCAAACTTTCATTAAATATCACAGTTACGTAACTGTCGCAACAACCTCTCTTTCTTTATGTAACAGTAAGTAAAGCAGGCTCAACCCCCCCTCCCTCTTTCATGCGTTACGTAATTTGAGTACGGCGCCTGGTTTCTTCAAAATGAGTAGGGTAAAAGCACCGGTTTTGGCCATAGTAAGTTATGCATGAGAGATATTTTTCCTCTCTCCTTCGAAAAAAATATGTAATTGAATTAGTTCAACGAGGAAACCAAATGAATTGGTTTATATTCCAGGGATGTTACGGATGTGATTTTTCAGACATCTGCAGATGCGGATGCGGATGCGGATATGTGATTACGGATGCAGATGTTGATGCGGATATCAATTTTCATGCGGATGTTCCGCATTTGCGGATGCGGATGCGGATATCCGTTACATCCCTATTCTGCACTAACATTGAGTTCAAATAAGTAAATTATGTTATTTTGTTTCCAAATTATTTTCCAACCAAAAAACTTCTCTAGGCTTCCGATTCGCGGAAAAAGTTTAAATCACACTAATTTATTTTATAATTTGACTTTACCATCTAGATATCTTTTAACAGGAGAAAATTCTCGCCATTGAGCTTACTAAATGCCAGTACATATATCTATTTAGCTCGATAATCGCTAAACGCTAAACGCTAAACGCTAAACCCACATTAGCGGAACTTTCGCTAATCGCTAATCGCTAACTTTTTAATATGTAAATAGTCATATCGCTATATTTATTGCTCGTGTTTTGTAAGATTTGGACCACTTTTATCTGTTTTGGTTAAACAAACAAAAACAATTACTTTTTAAAGCTATTTACAGTAAGAGGTTCACGAAACGGTATTCATATTTTATTTTGTAAAAACAAGAATAACACAAGTTATTTAGCTTGCGTTGAAAATAGATACTCTTAGGAATGTTTTCATAAAAATTTAATTATTATCTGAATCGAAAAAGTAGAACCAAAGTTGTCATAATTTCAAGCGCATTGCAATTTACCAAAGTTCTTGGTGTGCCGAAAATTCAATCTAGACCTTTTGCTTGTTCTTCAAAATGCTCCTGTGGCTGGAACTCCAATCTAGGGTACAAAAACTGACAAAAGTAACTTTCGCAGTAAAGTATGTTCATCTTTCGAAGCAATTTACGTACGCCATCAGCAATTCACAGTTTTTTTCTAAATATTTCTATTGTCGTTTCTCTACAAAATTTAGCGAATCAGCGATTAGTGTTTCGAAGGCCAAAATTTTAGCGACGCTAACAGTTTCGCTAACCAGCTCAAAAAATTAGCGAAATCGCTAAGTCGATTACCGAATTTTAGAAACTTATTCGTATTATTTGCTAACATCAACCTCGGTAACTCGAGTGCCATTTACTATAGTCACCAGGTTGAAAGTCGGAAGCGTTAGTCAGGGTGTCGAAAACCTGGAAAAACCTGGAAAATCAGGGAATATCAGGAAAAACTGAAAAATTTTCAGGGAAAAATTTTCAACAGAGACGCGATTTGTTTTTAAACGACTTTAAAGCGCAAAAACTGATTTTTAAGCATAAAAGGCTTGTTCGAGACCTCTATGGTTCAGTTTCAAATCCGATTAAGATACTTTTTTTCTCTGGGATTTCAGAGTTGCGATTATCCACCTTGCACTTTTTTGGGCCGGATGCTGAAAAATATCTGGGAAATTAATGTTAATTTAATTTTCAGGGAACATCAGGGAAAATCAGGGAATTTAATTTTTTTAAATCTTTTCGCTACCCTGGTTAGTTATGGTAAACAGTTTTGTAAATAATCGGAACAAATGGAGAAAGGATTTTTTTGGAAAGAGTGAGGCCTCGCCTTATTTCAGATAGCAGTGCTTTCTGAATACAATCTGTCTTATCCAAATCCCTATAATAACAGCCGTATAACAGCCTGAAAAATGCGTACATTTCATGTTTTGCATAAACGTTAAATATTAACCATGGTGTTGCGATCAATAGATATAAGATATATAAGATAGAATATGAATCATAGAATTGCATTGATAGGTGGCCAAGAATGGATCAGTGAACGTTTTTAGAAGCTATTGGTAGTTTCGATATTGCAGAAAAAAATCATACCAGAATATTAATTTTTTTTATCCATGTGCAGTTGTGCTGATAACAAAAATTGTTACAAAAATGCACAATCCTGAACAAAATTATGCTCTATGAAAAAAAGCAAATTACGTAAACATTAAGCTGTATAGTAAACTGGGAAAAGTGTAATTACTTCCTTTATTAAAAGTAAAATACGCATATTTATTTGCTACAGTTTGTAATAACTTTGTCGAATAATATCAGCAGTTTCAATAGGAGGCTTCAAGAAAGAAGTAATTTAAGATGCTTTCACAATTATCAATTTTATTTTTTCGTGGCCAAAAATGGCACAACATGGAACTTTAAAAATAGCACAACATGGAACTTTAAGCTCATAGAAACATGCATGCATAATTGAAGCTAATTAAAAAATAGTCGATTAAAATGATGGCTCGTTTTTTTTGTTGAATTGCTCTACTACAACTGTTTGTTTTCTGCCGATTGCACCGTCTAAAATCATTGTAATCTGATAGCGTTGCTTTTGCAGTGAAAGCAGAAAAAGATGAATATTGAATTAAAAAAAGCTTTCTTAATTGATTTCCGTTATTTTGATTGCATGACGACCTAACATAGAACAAAGTAAAACCAACACAAAAAGAATCATTCAAATCTGTTAATCCTATCTCGAGTGATTGTGTTTTTACGGACACTTAATGATTTTTATTTATTAGGATTTAAAAAATTCCACATTATGTCTTCAATTTTTCAGTGTCTATTAGAAGTAGTAGAATTATACGCCAAGATTCGAATAATGGAACTAAAGGAAGGAAAACAAGAGTGGGACGAATTTTAAAAATGTTTTTAGAATTAAAATTTGGAAATTAGCAGTTTTTCAAGTTTGGTATTGTATTGAAAGTTGAGGACATGCACAGTAGCAATGCGAAACTCCAGGAAGAATTTCCCGAACCGTTTATGGTTTTAATTGGGTACTTTAAAATACTTGAGCAGTTCGGCGCGCAGAAATTAGAGTTTTTATAAATCCCTGGTAAATTGAGCCTCTCACTTAGCCTCTATCGGAGATACTGTCGCCATCAAACCTAATGCCGTAATCGTTAAAAAAAATGGCATCGCAAGCAGCGAATTCCATTCTCACATATTTTATTCTCACCATTTTAGCAGCTCATTTATCTAAACTGCAATCGCTTAATCATAAACCACACTGCATCCGCCATATTCGAGGAGAGTCGCGACCACGATGCACGATGTGGTGGCGGCAGGCGTAAAAACTGCATCTTGCCAGATAATCTTTCATTAAAAAGCTCTTGAACCGTGCCAAGACCCCTAAACAGTACCCTTAAAACCGCTGAACGGCGTGGTACCGCCACATTCGGCCACAAGGGAAGCACAAGTCACAGCATCGTCAGCTTTGGCACGTTGTCGTCAGAGCGTACAAAATTATTTAGATCGTATCACAGACCCATTCCAGATGACAAATCGTCGATAATCAACGCGTTGTGTTTTCTTTTTTACGATTAAATCACCGCCCATCTTTCTTCCCATAAGCCAGCTCTGGAAAGGGGCCGAATCTTTGTCGCGTCTGTCGTCTCTTTCGTCTTGCTCAGGTCGAACTCCTTACCGGAGCTCACCACTGCAACGTAACGCCGACGGCGGAGAAGACCTCCTGGTGTCCCACATCCCGAACGCGCACACATTATTGTTGTTCAGCGTGTGAAGTCCCCTCCTCATCCTGCCTGGGCATTCTAGATAGAGAAACACACCAAGGGCGAAGGAGGGTTCCAAACAGTCGTGGCTCAATCCCCGATATATTTTCAACGATCATTTATTTCAATATCATCACGCGGGGTTTGAATCGTGGAAGAAAATAGTCTCTATACAATTCGCTTTCCAATGGACCCACGACGACGGAGGGAGAAAGAAATTGTGATGTGAATGCTATTCATGTAAAGTTCGGCGTTGGACCTGGCAGCGCTGATTGTGCACGAACAAACGAAATAATTTAAACACGTTATCTGGTTGATTAATCATAAATAATATGGAGCTATGCGGTGGAGGCTGCCACTGCCACACCACACTGCACCGCACCAGTCGCTGCTAGTCAACGAACAAATTTCTACAGCTTCAATTTGTTCTGGCTAGTTAACCCATTCTCGAATTGCAGGGCAAGTTTGGGTTTTCTTAGCACAAAAGCGGCAGCCATAGCTAATGATAATCGGTTTCCGCTGCAGTCACGGCAAGTAATATGTCACTAGGAGATTACTCTCAGTACCAACTGAGAAAAACCTTCTTCTCACGAGAATTTCAAAAATTTTTCAAGCTTGAACAAATGTTTCATATTACAATAAAGTTTCTGAAAAAATCAGAACAAATGATAAATATTAATTATTCTCTCCTAAAAAAGTGCGTCCTATTCTAAAGACATTACATACGATATTGAATTAAGAACATTGAACCAGGATCTAGTACTGGTCGCACAGTTGGTGAATCTTCAGTAGCTATTTTGTTGTATAATTTAAAAAAATATTCTCTGTCATGCTGAAATTGACTAACATCATTAGCTTGTACTGATTAAACATTGGAAGCGTATTGGTTCTAGTTAGATGAATTTCGGATGAGCTAGCGAAAACAGAGGCAAGTCTAATTAGCTTCCGAGCTTCTGTCGGTGCGCCGGCTGATCTAGTTCCTCGGGGAGAAAAACAAACCGAAAGCCGTATCGCAATCGCCGATCTTTATTTTGATCATCATCAACAGCAGCGGCAGTAGGTTCCCGCCGGACGTAAGCTGCGATCCGCACTGCCCCGGGCAAGGTCGAAATTCACTCCGTCCGTCCCTAGAATGCCCGGTCAGAGAAAACAGAGGGGAGTGGAGAGTTCCTTGTTCTGGCGGAAGCCGCCGTCACGTTACTCGCGGCAGTAAACGAAATGATGATTATCAACTTCATGGTTCGGCGTATACTGAATCTGGAATCGGTGATCCGAAGAAATTTTCCTGTCGGTAGTTCCCAGCGGACCCGCATCAGGCGTGTAATGGAGCGAGAAATTAATTACCAGTAGCGCCGGAGCCAGTTGCAGGAAAATTAATTGAATCTGGTGCTCAACAAGCGGATAAATTAATTTTGTTTAGTGTAATGATTGAGCAACTCGACTACACAGTGGGAACTGGGCGGGGCTGATTCGTTCAGGGAATCAATCGCATGTAACGGGGCAGCTCATGTTGAGAAGCTCAATGTGCTGGAAGAACTTACCTTCTTATATATGACTCCGAAGTTGGAAAGTTGCAGAAACTAACGATGATAACGATGATAAAGTCATGATAATTTTGAATGAATTTTTCTCCAAACTAGTGGCATATTATTATAAATAAATATAAAGTACAGAGAGTAGTTGTTTTTATAGTGGCCAAGCGTAATAGTCTACAGTCAGAATTTACCAATTTATATTTTGAGCATTAAAATACTCTTGAACTTTTATTAATTAGCCTTTGTATAGTTTCGAAACATTTTTTGGCTTTTTAGAAATGTTTATCCTACGGTGGGATTGCTGATAATACATGCAGTTTTTTTTTCAAAATATTTATTATTGCACCTATTTAACGACGAATAAAAAACAAAATTAAAATTTACAACTGACTTGAACCGATTTAAAAAGAGTGCTCAAAAGACAGAAATGAATGAAGACAAGAGAGAAAAGAAAGAAGAAAAAGAACCACCATTTGTTTGTGTTATTCAAGGCGGCGTACGACTTAGTTGAGCGGAATAAGCTGTAGTATGATTGCTAACCATTTCAGTTTTTTTGAACATGAAATATATAAAAAAATATAGATAGTATCCGCGAAAAAAGGCTAAATCGGATTGCTATTCGTTGTGTTTGAGATAAATTCAAGACTACCTATAATAAAGTTTTTAATCATATCTGTTACATACCTTGGAAAAGACTAAAGAGCAATGCATATCAAGATAAAAATTACAAAATATATATAAAGGTCAGGAAAATTGGTTATTCTATTCTGGAAACTCAACACTTTATAAAACGATTTGAAATAAAAAACCAAAATTAATCCACCTAGCGGTCAGACCCAGCCTTTCTCATTCAAACTTTTCATTTGTAAAAATAGATTTACATGAACGCTTCAATCCAATAAATGTGTATTGGGTTCTAAAATAATGATGTTGTAATAGGAATCGCGATGAAGTGTTCCGAGGATTGTCGAGTACGGTGATAGTGCAATAATGTCGACGTATTTTATTTAGCCTTCCCGTCGCGTAATCGTTATATTTTAAGTGCAAAGGGTGGATTAAAAGGTAATACGAAATGTGGCGGTTTCGTATTATCGGTGAGAGTGACGTCAATGTTGAAATCCGTGAAAGATTCGTGCAATTTTGTGGCTAATTTGTGAGAGCTGCATTTCTTTTTCGGTGGCGGAGCACGTTTCCCGCTAGCCCTTGCCTTGTCATAAGTGTGTGTGTGAGTAAGTGCAAGGTGAACAAGGAAAAGCGAGAGAAGTGCGAGTGCAGGATGACTGTTGCTCTTGCGTGCGGCACTTTCTCGCACTAGCATGATAGTTCAGAGAGGACGCGGGAATTAAAGGATAAGTATTAGTGTTGGTCAACCCGGTGGTATCACTGACGTTTACGTACAACATAAGTGAAGCCAGCATTAGCTGGATCACTGGATCAATTTTACATGCAATTTGACAGCTGATTCATCGAAACAAGAAAAAAAGCATTGTTCATACGTGCACACAGTGTCGGTGCTCAGCGGCAGTGTACTTACGTGTTGTTTTCGGATGATATGTTTATTACACATAACGTCGAGAGGTTTACTTGATAAAACAAAAAATAAATGCGTTGCATTGTTATAGAATGTACACAACGTTTGCTTTTGCCGATTGCGAATGGCGGTGTTTCTTGCAGGTAGCTGGCAAACGTGCGATGACTTAAAGATTACCATCTCAATGTATGTGTAAAAGAGAAAGCGTATCAACGCCTGTGTGTTTCAAATTTACAAAGCTAAGCCAAGCTATTTTTTAATATTTAAATTGATTAAAGCCGCATAACTCTCTACAACATATATTATGCTTTGCTCGTCACGCTTACACTGCTGTGTGAACAAACCTTCAAGAACATAAATGAGACTAGCGCCACTGTCTTTCACGGCAGCTTCAGGAATCAAGACCGATGCCACCGGGTTGGTGTTGGTGACGTTTTGACTGTGTTTTTTGTTTGATTTGCATGGCAAAAGGGAACCAATGTTTTTTTTTTGTTTTTTTCTCTGCTTTCATTTTGAGCAGTTTTAAGGGCTATTCCCACTGCTCCGTTCAGGGACCGGGCCGGGACCGGGCTCGTCCGGGACTTTTCATGCATTCACACTGCGCCGTGCTTGAATCGTGCCCGCGCTGCGCTCTGGCTGAGAAATGTTGGTGTGTATATGTGAAAGAACGTCTTTCTCTTTTTTTCATACCGCAGCTCACTCCGCGCGAAATATGTCACTACAACATACACGCATCCACCCGAGTGCCTTCCGTGCACTCTCCGGCCAACACAAAGTATCGTCGGCAACGATAGTTTTTCTCTCGCACTGCAGCAGCACGACGGCAACTCAACGCTGCCCCGGTCTGGGCACGGCGCGTCGGTGTGAATGCGTTCATAAGAACGCATGCAATCAATCTCAAACGAGCCCGGACGACACGCGGAACAGCCACGGCCCGGTCCCGGCCCGGTCCCGGAACGGAAGCAGTGGGAAGAGCCCTTTATGCCCTTGTTTTATGATTTTTCTAGCTTTTGAGTAAATACTGAAACACATAGACAATTTTTAATTTAATTAAGTAGAAATCTTGTCAGTTAGCATGGCAAATAAATTTTGATTGCGATTATTTTGGCATTTTGTTGAATCTAATTAGTACTCGGTCTTGTTAGATATGCATATTTGCATTTTTTAAAATTTTCTAGCTATGAATGCATGAAACTTTGCCGGTTTTTCATACTCAGTAGGTAGCTTCGCTTCATTATTCAAGAAGTAAGTGGTAATCAACGCGAAATACCGTGTCTCCGCGTATGCGTCGGTAAGAGGGAATAGAGCGGTCGCGCATAACTTTCCGGGGTAAACGTGTTTTCGGCCCAGGTGAGCTTTGCTCGAATATGGATTTTCGGTGTGTTGTGACTTCCGAGGTGTACCAAACCATTTATTCGCAGACTGTCCACCCGTAGGTTCTATTCCAGCACGCAGTGATTCGGAGTAGGTTCCGTTCGTTCGATAAATTTCGTAAATAATTAATCGCGACAAAACATCGTAATTAATCGCCACCAAATATCGCAATTATTTGCAATTAATATCAGGATTATACGCGACTCGTCTGTCAACGCACACATCCTTTTTTTTCTTTTTCTTTCTTTTTTCGTTCGTTTCAAACGACGATGGCCAAGCAAATAGGCCGTTTTTGAAGTTCTCTTGCTGACCGTTTGCAGTATGTGTTGAGGGCCTATTTATTTACTTTTTTCTTGTTTTTGGTTAATGCATATATGGTTGCTTCGTAACATTGTGTAGTCAGCTGAGATAAATCAATGAGAGATACGTTTCGGTAGTTGCATAATGACTTCATAAACAGATTTTCGAATATTTGAGTCTGTCTTGATTAGGTTATAGGTCCGGTTTCCTTGCGTGCGCTTTATTTTTGCGGTGTTACATTATCAACCGGAATGAGTTCGGATCGCGTTATGATTTCCGTAAAAGATATAATGAACTCGTACGCGCGATATTTGGTATTATGAACCCGGTATTAGAACTCAGCGCATCGTTTACCAAAACGAAATCTGCTGCAAACCTTACCCTTTTCTCCAACATCCCAGTGATTTCTCGTGGAAGTGCAGAGGTGTTCTCGGCTTCCAATAAAGCGAGTATCACGTCAACATATTCCTATATACACTCCTTCTTTGACCTGCATTCGGATGCGGCCGGCGCTGGTATTGCCTAATATAAAGATTAAGGTCACCAGTTTTTACACATTGAGGATGAATGTTAATCCCAAGCATCATCTATTGGTTCTCTGTGTAATTACAGCTGATCTGGCAATAACGGAGTAGCAACCGCGGGCGGTCAATCATGCTCATGCTCATGTTCAAAATAATGATGTTGTAATAGAAGTATAAAATATGAAATTTGACGTAATGTAAATGCTCAAGAAATAGCGAAATAAAAGAAATGACTCTTAATTTCGAACAATTCAATCACGAGCGATACCGGGAACATTCAAATGGTACGATACCACATTTAAATTATATTGTGGCCACATATATTGATCAAAGCAGGCAGTCTTGGCATACTCATCGTGTGTAACAAAGAGGCTCATATAATTTGCACAGAGCACTGAAGCATGTTGAAAAAAACGGATGAGTTGATTATTTTTTTCGCGCACTAAAAGCAAATGCTTTCTGTGTGAAGAAAGCAAAATACGCAACATCAGAAAGCTTGTATTGTAACGAGTAAGCGCATAAAGCTCCCGCAGAGAGACCTTCTCGATCGCAACTGATAAAATATAGATAGCGCACGTTTATTGCTCAATGATAAGGGCACTATGATTAAAATTCTAGCTGGGAAAACTTTTCTGATTGTTTCCTTATTAACCTGTTCTGTAGCGTTTACGTTGGGCTCTGCGCTATTCTCACTGTGTTATGCTCACTGCGTTTTTTTACTACCACGGTGCAGGTCTAAGATAAATTTAGCTCAGGCACAGTAAATTTACTCAACAGCACGCAGCTTTAGCTCGCCTACTCATGTGTGTAGTTATATGCCACACTCCCTACGCGCAAAGGCATCGCTCAATAAGGTTGTGCATTTTTTCTTGCTCATCACAATGCCTACTAAAAAACTGATGTGATGCAATTTATGTGTTTATAAATGCACAAAGATGTGGAAATGGACAAGACTGGAAGCAGGTATAGTTTTAAGTAGCCTTTGAATTTCTTTTCTTTCCATAACTTTTGAACCACATATCAAATTGTTATGAAGTTTGTTATTTGTAAGTTTGAGAGGTGACTCGTTCGTATGACACTAGGTATGTTCAAATAAGTCGTGTAATCTTTGAGATAATAGAATTTCGTTGTTTTATTAACAATTCAATACATAACGTTTGCTTAGTTCGATTATAATCAAAAAAAATGGGAACGTATAGGCAGCCAAACTTTGAAATCTCGTGTTAAATCATAATTCATCAGTTAACCCTTAACTAGTCCGTTCATCTGATGATACTATTGATCAAATCGGTTGTGTACTTTCTGAGGTAATAAAGTTTCGTGATTTCCACAATTCGGTACATTACAGACGAAGTTACAGTTCAATTACAGTAAAATTCAATAGAGTGTTATGATTCAGATAGACCTTTCATTTGACACTAATTTCGTGAAAATCGGTTCAGCCATCTCTGAGAAAAGTGAGTGAGTTTATGTATTCTTCGGAATATGTTTCTTTTCATCGCTAGATTTCACATTTTTAAACATAACAGGCAAAGAAATAGTCCGATTGCAAAAAAATCAATAGGGTCTTATGGGGTAACTAGACCTGTCATATGACACTGATTTTGTGGAAATCGGTCCAGCCATCTCTGAGAAACATTAGTGGAATTAAACAGTCTTCAGAATACGTTTCTTTTCATAACTTTTGAACCACATGTTCAATCTATATAAAATTCAAAAGTTAAGGGATAGCCCGTTCATTTGATACCAATTTTATTGAAATCGGTTATGTGGTTTCTGAAATATTGATGTTTCGTGATTTTTACATTTTTAAACATAACTTCTAAAATAAAAATCCAATTACAAATAAATTTAATAGGGTTTTATGGGGCAACTAGAACTTTCATTTGCATATAATTTCATTAAAATCGGTCCAGCCATCTCTGAGAAAAGTGAGTGAAAATAAAAATCTGCACATACACACACATACATACAGAAAATGCTCAGCTCGTCGAACTGAGTCGAGTGATATATGCCATTCGGCCCTTTGGAGCACTTTCATATCTTCGGTTTTGCAAGTGATTGCTATACCTTTCTAGGAGAAAGGCAAAAAGTTAAAAAATTATTAATTAGGAGTAAAATATTCGTGCTGAAGAAATAGCGAAACAAAAGAATTGACTTTGAATTTCGTCCACTTCAATCACGAGCAATACCGGGAACGTACGAATAGCACAATACCAAATTTAAATTTTGTTGAGGCCATATGTTTTGATCAAAGCAGTTACAGTTTTAAATAGTCTTTGAATTTCGTTTCTTTTTATTACTTTTGAACCACATATCAAATTGATATGAAATTTCTTACTTGTGAGTTTGAGAGACAACCCGTTCAAATGACACTAGATATGTTCAAATAAATCGTGTGATCTTTGAGATAATAGACTTTCGTTGTTTTTATAATTTAATACATAACGGGTTGAATAAAAATACGATTATAGTCAAATAAAATGGGAACCTATAGGAAAGCCAAACTTTTCATTTGGCACTAAGATTGTTGAATTTAGTCCAGCCATTTTTGGGAAAACGAGTGAATTTGAAAAGTCACCGGAACATGTTTCTTTTCACAATTCTTAAACCACATGTTTAATCAATATAAAATTCATCAATTAACCCATAACTAGCCCGTTCATTTGATACCAATATTGTTCATATCGGTTGTGTACTTTCTGAGATAATGAAGTTTCGTGATTTTCATATTTTGATACACTACAGACAAAGTAACAGACCGATTACTTTGACATTAAATAGGGTGTTATGAGGCAGCTAGACCATTCATTTGACATTAATTTCGTGGAAATCGGTTCAGCCAACTTTGAGAAAAGTGAGTGAGTTTGAGTAGTGTTCGGAACATGTTTCTTTTCAAAGCTGGATTGCACATTTTTAAGCATAACAGGCAAAGTAATAGTTCGATTGCAAAAAAAAATCGATAGGGTCTTATGGGGTAATTAGACCTCCCAAATAATACTGATTTTGTGGAAATCGGTTCAGCCATCTCTGAGAAACATGAGTGAGATTAAACACTCTCCTGAACACGTTTCTTTAAATAACTTCTGAACCACACGTTCAATCTTCATGAAACTCAAAAGTTAAGGGTTTTTTAAGTAGCTCGTTAATTTGATACCAATTTTGTTTAAATCGGTTGAGTGGTTTCTGAGCTAATGATGTTTCGTGATTTTCACATTTTCAAACATAACCTCTAAACTAAAAATCCGATTGCAATGAAATTCAATGGGGTCTTATGGGGCAGCTAGACCTCTCATTTGCAATTAATTTCATGAAGATCGGCCCAGCCATCTCTGAGAAAATCGAGTGAGATTGGGAGAGCGTTACATACACACACACATACACACACACACATACATACAGAAAATGCTCAGCTCGTCAAACTAAGTCGATTGATATACGAGATTCGACCCTTTGGAGCACTTTTGTACCTTTGGTTTTTCCAGTGATTGCTATACCTTTCTAGTAGAAAGGCAAAAATGAGTAAAAACCATACTCTTTTTCTGAAAAAAAAAACGTGTGAGGCGTCGTACACAAATTACGTAACGCTAGAAATTTAGATTTCAGACCCCCTCCTCCCTATGTAACGATAGGTCACGTTCGACATGACCCCCCCCCTAAAATTACGTAACGCTGATCAGCCTGACCCCCGCTGAAATTTTCCATTTCGAGCAAACATCACAGTTACGTAACAGTCTCTACTACCCCCCCTCCCCCTACGTAACAATAAGTAACGCAGACTCAACCCCCCTCCCCCCCCGTCTGGCGTCACGTAATTTGTGTACGACGCCTAAGTTACGAAATTCGTGTAGAAAAAAGCTATAAATTTATAAATCGCACCATTTTCGAAGTCCTAGTGAAAAAACCACGTGAGTCCTCAAAATCCGCACAAAAAACTCATAAATTTTGAAATCTGAGCAGAACTAGCGGCGCGAAAATGCGTAAATATCAAACTGAAAGGTACCTTAGTGTATTGCAATCTGGAAGAGAATGAATATAATCTGTGTTATTTGAAATCATCGACGAATGAATAATAATGATTTAACAATAATTGGAAAATCTGTTACAAAATGAATTTATTTCATTTACGCACTATTTGTTGCAATTCAGTAAACAAGAAATCAAGAATACTCTATACAATCATGTTTATTGAACATCTTATCTCCGCTACTATCTCTCAGTATCATGCCTCCGAAGAAACATGAGAGAAAAATTTACCGTCGAATCTCTTCGTCATTTTAACCATAATTAGACACAGTGGAAACAAATCAACTTCCTTGCTGCCTGCCGATGGAGCCGATGAGATCCAGTGGATACTGTCATCACACCTTTCGAAAGACACAAATATTACAGAAGTATGCACCACTGGTAATGGCCGAAGCAACCAAACAACAAAATCTCAACGGTCGGTATAAAACAGCAAAAAAACTGACAACGAGAAACTGTCTGTGTGGGAGACATTTTTATTAATATATCTATTTAGTGTCCACCAGATTGTCATAAAAGTGTACATTTAAAGATACATTTTAATATATTTCCTCACTTCGTTCGACGAAGTCAGTGGCCGCTGTTTCAGACAAGCAAACTCCTCCGGTGATCCTTTACATCCCGGTACAAGTTACTCTTTCGGTGCGGGACGGTGTGTTGCCCGCTGCTGTTGATGATGGCGTGATGATTTTGGATTCTCGTTGTATTTTCGAGAGTGCTTTTTTGTCAGATGGTGCATTTTTTTAATTTATTGAATTGTTCTGTCGTCGCTCACTCACCCCGTTGGCACTGCATTTGGCTCCGCAAACAAGCGAAGAAGTTGTTTAGGATGTCCGACCAGCGATAAGCTGTTTTCTGGTGAAGAAGCACTCGCTGAACATGTGCATCACAGGATTAAAATCCGATCCTGTGCGGAGATGCCGACCTTTGGATTAGTTGGGAGTCGGTTCTGCACGAGAAGGTCGTATCAGCAAAGTGCAAAAATTTTAGTTCACTTCTAAAATGCTTTTTCTCTGGATAGGGAGGATTATTTTCTGGTTCAGCACCATGCTTATGTCATCGGAGGACCACCATAAATCAACCAACGGAATAAGTAATCCTAATTAGCTCTTTGTATGAAAACTTCACCTGGCTTAGGAAGATGCACTCATGAGAGATTAAATTTTTAGAATCGAACGAGAGAGTTTAAAATCTTGGTGTTCGTGCAAAAGAGGGGTGTTGTAAGTCGTGTAAATTCTTAATCTTTTTATTGTGTGCTAAAACATATATGCAGGGACGTTTCTCAATTAAGCTCCTGGAGGTTCAAAAAATCAAAAGACGTACCTACAGTGGACATGTTAACCGTTGTACGAGTTTAGAATTATGATAATACAATCGAATTGAATCGTGTGACAGTGTATTCAGCATAGAGGCGTTGAAGTGCGCAATGGAACTGGAATAGGGACACATGTATATATTTTTTTAGAATTGTGAATTAATTTAAACACATTTGTGACAATAAAAAAAATTAAAAAAAAAAATCTCGAAATATAACATTTATACGAAAAAAAAAACAGAAATGTTTGACATTAAACAAACCAGGATTAGAATAGGGGAACTGCTCCATTATTCATCTCAGCCCATATATTCATCTCATACAACATGAAAACACAATTGAAAACAGAAGAAACGCATATTTTCTAACTAAATCAATGTGCTTATCCATGGAATGGATTCTAGTTAGTTCACTTTAGATTTCTCATAAAGTAGAATCCTCAAATACTCACTTAAAAGCTCAAAATTTGATATTATAGTCGGGAATCTACTTCAGAAAACAAAATTCGTGCATTCTTCTGTACGGCTACAACGGGACTCGTTCAGCAGCCAACCAAAGTTTTTTTTCATCACTAGCGGACCATTTTTTATTTTAATCCCTTAACAAAAACACTCACTACACTAAGAATACTTTGATCTTTGAAATGTTCACCTCAAATTTCCAAAAACAAGCTTGAATTAGCAGAAATATATGAGATGAATTTCTTTAATTCCTAAATTTCAACTGTATGTATTTTCATCTGTTTTCACTGCGTTGAAGAAAATCAAAAGTTGCCAAATCAGCTTTATCAGTTAATACGAAAAAATCATACTGAAAATGTTGAATCATTCCGACATAATTAACATAAATGGACAGCACTGCAGTGGTTACCTAGGTTACCATATTTGCACGTAAACAACTACAGCGGATATCTAGGTAACCTACTACGACGGGCTGCGGCTACGTTCATTCATGATAATGTGATTCATTCATGATAACAGTGTGATGAATATGGGGACGTCGTGAAATGAATAATTGAGCAGTGATTTAAGTTTTGAGATGGATATGGAAGCGTTGTGAAAAATGGTTTGTTTTACAAAATTCAGAAAAAATCTAGCAAAGTTTACTAAATATACAATGCTGAACGATTCCATAAGAGCACGTAAGCGAATTTTGTTTATTTGTTCAATGATTTCATGAAAATTTGGTGTTTAATCCGTGCATTCCTTGTTAATATCGGCTTAATGAGATGAATAATGGAGCAGTTCCCCTACATTATTTCACACCCAAATGCTTGGATGTCAGAACCAAGCACCAAAGGCATAATTTTGAGTACTGTAAACTGGGGTGACTTTGGTCAGCGGAGTGACTTTGATCATCCTACTTCTTTTTTGAAATTGTGTTAAAAAAGCGCTCGCAGTGCTTGAGATTAGTCGTATTCTCCACTGATTGTGTTGATATATGTCTACATTGCTACTATTCATACATTTCCTGCTATTGAAAGAGTGTTTTTCATGCTAAAATATTGATTGAAAATAAAGTGTATTTCTGACGATTTTTTTGCATACAAACAATCGGTTCAAGCGGGTTTAAAACAAAAAGTTGCAATACGTAAAGTTTTTTTTTATTTTGTTCCCAGAATAGTTCTTAATATCAACAAATATTCTAACAATGATTTTCGTTATTATTTTTTGCAAGTTTTTCCTCGAAGGCAATGTTGAGTCCCAATTATCTCCATAGCGTAACACATATTTTCTTCTTGACAACAACTCAAGACGTCACGTAACATGCAAATTTGTACAATTGCATAAGCCATATTTCACGTGGACTAGTTTTTGATGATTTTAGATCACCTTCCCTCTCCGTGGATAATCATTCATATATATTTTAAAGTTTTATATAAATCTTGGGCATTCGCCCACATAAACTGTTAACGTTACATGAGAATGCCCCCTTGAGTTGCTTTTCATATTTATGAACTCATTTAAGTCGTTTGTGTTGTTAAATTTAAAATTCATTAAATAAAAAACTATTGTAAAACTATTTCTTATCTAAGCCTGTCGACGATTAGCCGTCTTCGTTTTTTCTTGACGCCAGATGAGATTATCTGGACCCGCTTCTTCTCCGCTGTCTTCGTCTTTCCAGCGTTACCAATCCTATTTTTAGGCCACCAAGCGTGGATGATGTTCGCCAGGCAACGATTACCTTGCAGCTATTACGTCGTCTCCGTAGATGTGTACCTCGTTTCTTAGCCCTACAACAACACGGACTTTATGTTGAAGATTAAAGTTTTCGTTCGTAGAGAGATTTGACTTGACCGCTAGAAGTTCCAAGTTATCTCGAGCCTTCCTGATCCAGGTTTGTGTATCACTCATGGTACCACCGTTCGGCGTTATCTAAGTACCAAGATATTGGAAGATTTATTCCTTCTTAATTTGCTGCCGTGAAGCTGGAGTAATTATTTGTATTGACTTGGTCTTCACGACGTTGGCGACAGGTCTCAAGACTTGGAGCTTTCAACAAAGTCATCAGGCTTGCTCTGCACTTGTTCGTCGTTGGGCGTGTAAGACAATATTATCATACTGTCAATCGATCCAGTTTATTTGTCGTCCATTACGTTGGGAAAGAGTAGTGGTATTAATATGCAACCTTGCCTCATTGAATAGGGCAAGAAACCGTCGTGCGAGATCTACTTGAGAATGCCTCGTACAGTGCTTTTTCGCTTTTATCAACAGTCGTTTTTATCACTACTCGCCAAATTCACGCTCGATTTTATCACGATTTTTTTTCGTTTTTATCACGTTTTTTTTTAAAAAACTTCAAATAAAAAATAATGTACTTCCAGTTGCAGAAAATGTATTAGAAACATCATTTTTATGTGTGCCTTGTATCCTTACATGTGTATAGTTTTCTGAGGCAACCAAGTGTCATATCTGTTACAAATAATTTATGTCATAATTATGAGAAAAATGAACCGGAAATAAATATTTCATTGACTTTGAAGCAAAAATTACGTGTTACTCGAGCAGTTGAGAAAGAAGATCTGTTAGCAACTTAAAAATCCCTACAGTTTGGTCCTCATAGAACGTGGTTTTAAAAATTATAAAATCTAGCGGTTCCACGATTTCACATAAGTAAGCATTAGACTCCGCTAGCTATACTTAAACATGAGCAGTACAAATATATTGATATTGCATGTATAATAGCCATGAAAAAGTCCGCGAGAATTCAATGGAGAAAAATATCAAAAGCTAACCTTTTCTTTATTCAATTGTATCTTGAACTAATACTCCATTTAACTATGCAAGTGCATCATTTTACTCAAAATATCATAAATTTTAATTGAATCCAACACAAAAAATAAATTTTTTATCATTTCGCTAAATTCACGGTTTCGCCAAATTTTTTTTGACCGTGATAAAATCGAAAAAGCACTGTACTGTGCTTCGATGAAATGGACTAGACTTTCTGAGACTTTTCTTCGCCTAACTTCATTCCAGATATTTTCACGATTGATACGGTTGAACACTTTTCCGAAATCAGTGAATACCAGCAGGAGAGAGTCCTTGAATTCGTTGACTTGCTCCAGTATTATTCAGGGTGCTGTTGTGTAGTCCTCACATGCTTGTCTGGCATGAAATCCTGTTTGTTGTGTGTGCGTCTCTCTTTTTCTGAATCCTGTTAAGAATCACAATGTACTCCAGAACATTGAGCGTTAAGGTGAAACCTCATTGAATCCACAAATGGCCGACTTAGAGTCACCATTTCGAATTTTCAAAAGCACAAGACTCGGAAATACTTATTGCGTTCCCTAAGAAAATGCTATTTTATGTTTGCTTCACCACAGCAAACATAAAATAGCATTTTCACAGGGAACGTATTAACTAAATATTTTCAAGTCTTGTGCTTTTGAAAATTAGAAGTGGTGAATCTGAAAATTAGAAGTGGTTGCAATCTGTTAGTTCTGTCAATAGCTGACCTGCTTGGTCTTTCAGCGGGATTCTGACATTAGTTCTGGCACCACTGAGGTGGCACAAAATGTCGTTCAACAAACAGATATATCCTTTAGCTGTGGCTCTACCACCCTCCTCAGCCAGAGAGTTTGGCCAGGCTTTCTTGTTCCGTCTACAAGATCGTTAAACGGCCTTTGTCTGTTTTGCTGCTCGGCGTATCGTTGGCGGGTAAAGATTTTGGGCGATCTGGTAGGCACCCGCTCTATTTTGGATTTCGCCTTTCACCCGACATCCATTCCTTCCTTCCGCTACACACGTTTCCGAGAGTTCCATCACTCGTTGTGACAAATGCATCGGTTGATGCAGATATGGAGAATTTGATTTTTTGTTCGGTCATTTCGAGAGACCCAAGTGACCCTATGTGCTGGTCGATGAGCGAAGAGGCAAGCGACGGGTAGAGCCAATATCCAATCACTCGCGGTTGGAAGACATCGCACTTTGATGCCGATGTATTTGCGGAAGTAATAAATTGGAACCTCGAAAGGGGGAGAGCCTCCTGAGTGTGGAGTGTGGAGGCGAGCATCGGCAGCCGCGCAGAGGTCGAGGAGGTGGCAAGGGTAACGAACGGTAAATTTATTGAGATCGCAAACTCCCAGAAGCTGAGCATCAGTCTCGGGATTCCGTCTGGTCCCCCCGGTGCCTTGGTCATTAGGACGGCCATAGAGGTAGCCCCCGGGTTGTTCAGTGCGGTCGTGCAGAAATGCTAAGACGACTTCCTCTTACCGCATAAGTGTATGCGACAGAGACTGGTGTTACTACCGAAGGCCGGGAAACCACCCATCGGCATATAAACCAATTTGTCTGCTAGACACAGCGGGTAAGGTGCTTGAGAGGGTGATCCTCAACAGACTTGTGAGATTCATCAGTTTGTCAAGCAACCAGTTCGACTTCAAGCAACCAGTTGGACAATCGCTATTGCGCAGTTCTAACACTAGACGTGAAAAACGCGTTCAATAGCGCCAGCCTGAAACCTATAGCTCACGCGCTTCGGAGTCTCGGAGTGCCGGTGCCACTGTACAAGATTCTGGAAAGCTATTATCAAGATTGAGTGCTGGTTTGCAACACACATGAAGGTCAGAAATGCGTCCCGATTACCGCAGGGGTACCGCGAAGTTCCTTTCTGGGACCGGTACTGTGAAATATCATATATGAAGGTGTGCTGAAGCTTGAGTTCCTATCGAGATTGGGGATTCTACAGGTCTACAGCAAATCAGTCAGTGAGGTCGAGTTGAAAGCCGCGCTATCCATATGCTCGCCTCTTGAGAGTAATGATCGATGACAAGCTTACGTTTGAGAGCTTCTTCGACAATGCCTGCAAGAAAGCTTCCACGACTACGGCGACATTATTGCGCATTATGTCAAATAGCTCGGCGTTATTCAGCAGCAGGCGGAAGCTGCTAGCTAGCAGGGCAACGTTCATACTCAGGTATGGCGGACCCATGTGGTCGAAAGCTTTGGGTACTTCCAGTTACCGCGGTAAACTGGGAAGCACCTACAGGCTCATGTGCCTCATTGAGATCGAACCGTGTCATGCGAGGCAAGATGCGTCCTGGATAGCATGATGCCTATCAGCATCATTGTCAAAGAGGATGTAGAGTGTTACGACCAATGTGGTACGAGAGGTACAGATGGTCAACTTCGATGGCCAGGTTGCCATTTGGAATTGTCCAATTCCACCAAAGGTAGATAGACGCACCGACTCATCCCGGAGATAGCCGGATGGATCGAGAGGCGCAATGGAGAAGTTAACTTCCGCCTGACATAGATACCCGGGTAAGTAGCGAAATGTTAACAGTGACCGGGCCGAATACTACTCCGGAAAACATAGTGGGAAGGATGTGCGTAGACGATACCTTTTCAACCACGCTGCATAGCTGACTATGAAAACATCCTGTTTTTGCAAATCGGCAACATCAGTCGTCGCATAACACTGGACCATCGTGAGGTTCCACACCCGTGTTCTGAATCTGGCTAGCAGGAATCCAACTATTGATACTCTAGTCGCGTTTTCTTTTCGTATGCCGAATTATAGCAGAATTTACCCGGATGGCATCCTGTTTTCTCCAGTGGTCGTCCAACGGACTTCGTTTAGTCCCAAGATCTGTAGTTTGAAACGATGAGCCTCCATACCTATTTACGCCAGATTGCCTTGTTGGATTATCAATGCATGAGACAATAGGTTCATTGCGACCAAAATTCGCGCGATGATAATGATTTGTCAGTAGTGGTTATGGTCGCATGGCTTTGTGTGGTGCACGAAAATTCAACAAGTTTGGGGATCCTACTCTATTATTTAACAGCTTTGCCACAAAGAATACCTATTGTATCGTACGGCGACGTTGTAAGGTATCTAGATTGAGCAAATGGCAGTATTCTGAATACGGGGCAGATTGTCAGATTAGCGTAGATTTCATTAGAGCTGAAATGACCATTTATTTTGTAGTTGAATATTATTGGCGATTTCATGCGATGAAAATTCATTACGTCACATTTAGCAATGTTGCTTGTCAAACAATTTAATTTACACAAATACACGAACGAATATAACATGTTCTGGAGACATCACTATTGTGACCATCATTCATGTAAACCTAGGTTAGATTAATTATATGCAAATACAAATACAAATACAAATACAAATACATCAACAATTCTCCATGTAACGGATCGTCAAAAATATTTTAAAATCGTCAGCATCAAACAATTTACAAGTTGGTTGCGGATGTACAAGTGCAGCAGCAACGTTATTGAAAAATAAAAAAAAACACACTGATCCCAAATTGCTGCCCTGAGGTACACCCGATTTATTAGTGAGAATGGCGATAATTGTAATCCCAATTTTACTCGCATAACTCTATCGCACAAATATAAGCGTAGTTATTTTACGAACTTTCGCGAAACAAACATTTACAAAATCTTGCCCAGCCGTATTCGGTGATGAATATGGTCGAAAGTAACTTTCAATGAAGCATCATTGAAGCCTCCCAATCAGGAGGTTATACCTCTCCAGGTAATGAGCTCTATCTTTTCTTTTTCGCTTCGTTTACAGTTTTTTCTCTCTACTTTTCTTTTTGTCCGTCTCTCTTCTTGTTACTATTGCTTTATCTTTCTCTCTTTCTCTTTGTCTATTCATTTATTTATTTTGGTATATGGCATAACACATGGTCTCTATTTGTCTGTTTCTTTTTTTCCTTTCTAGATTTTCTAGATCTAGATTTTTAGCGCTACGTAATTTGTGTACGACGCCTTAAATGAGAAGAAAAACATTGTGACTAATTTTTACATTTTGGAATATTGGATATTAGAATATTGAGCATAGCAAGGTGATTGTGATAGATGTAAAATGAACGCCTACTTGTTCTGACGAGTTTGTTATGAAACTTCAGTGTATTGACCAAATCAAACGGCATTAAACGCGTTGAGTTTACCACTTCAATTTGTAGTAATTACATGAATTCACCACTTCCATATGTTATCATTATTTTTATGCAACGTCGAAGCACTGGATATGTCTACTTGCTTTTTCCTTCCAACTAATTCACAAAAATTCAAGAGATGCACCTGTTAATGCGTTCACAGCAGTACAACGCACCGTCTGAGACTCGGTCGTATCAGATCACCATCTCCAAGTGCTTCTACTGCAAATCTTGCGCAGAAAAAAAATTCGCTTCTCTCGAAGTTGTAAATTGCCCACCTATTTACACCGTACGGGATTAGACATACCTTCCAACGTTGCCGAGAGCAAGTCTCACGTTATACTGCAGGATATATGTATCTAGAATGTGCGGATAATGTGCCAATAAGCTTTATTGCATTTGGCCACATTGGCTGCTCAGCTCCAACTTAAGGTGCAAAGAGATAATTAAACTAATGGTTTTTTATTTTTATTGAGTTTAGTTAGACGTATCAGCACGATAGGTACGAAACGGTATGTGAAACGTTAAATCGGGGATTAGCATCATTCAGTGCTTTTTATGGGCTTCGATTTTCAGCGAACAGGTAGCATGTGCAAATCGGCAAACGCGGTCATTACTTCACGGTTGGATTGAAACCGTCCGGGTGAGAAGCTGAAAATGAAATGCTGTACCAAGGGCGATAACATTATGTAACTTTATTCTGTTGGTGAAAATGTGAACAAAGTGGTTAGATGACTAATTATGAACATAAAATAGAAAAGTGTATTTGTAACAACATTACCGAAATAGATTATCAAGTCAAGCGCTTGAGTATCCCACCAGTTTGCTTAATCCTGCAAATTAGTTCTAAAGGTTCACCCTGACACACTGCTTCCTACCTACAGCGCGCAAAATTCGTCATGGTGGTCGATTCTGTCATCCTGAGTTCCGATAGCCTATCCAAAAACATGTCAATGTGCCGAGGAAAGAACAGCGTGAAATAAAAACCCCGCATTCACACAGTTCAGAACCAGAGATAATTGGCCGAAGCCCATAATATTGTCACAACAAAATGTGGATATGGAGAAAAGGACACGGTTATTCAGCATGTCGAGTTTGGTTCTTATTTTTTCTTCTCCATTCGGCAAGTTTGACTGATGAGATCAACTTTGAAAGAGAAAATGCGTTAAATGTGAAACACATCACAGGTCGGATCCAATGACAGTAGACCTTCTATGGCGGATGCTGAGTCCAAGCCAAAGTCAACGCAGGTAACTTATCTGGCTATCGTTTGTCAACCTTTGTCCTTTTTTTTGAGCAGCTTTTCCGCAGGCGTGTAAAAGGATCAACCAGGATTGCTAGCTTTTGCTTGGGAACATACGAGGATTTGTTTGTTTGTTTGTTTGCACACAAAGTCGATGTATCTCATTTCTTGCCCATTCTACGCTATCTTTTCAGCTGCATGCCAATGTCCTAAAGGTTGAGGTGTGTGAGGAAGCTAATAAGCTTGTTGGGAGATAGTAACCTGCTGCGATGATTATCCTATTATGTTTGCTAGCGAAAAAGAATCGTTAGTTCTGTTCCTGAAATGCTTGTGTCGATGGGTCGAGGGTGTGATATATGTTCTTTGTCTCACAGTATGTTTTGATCCTGTGAGCCATGCGTGGAATGTGTCCCATTGATCAATACTAAAGGAGGTGACCTTAATTATCTATTTTGCCGCTTGCCATCCTAAGATCCCATGAACACCTAATTGAGCATCCGACAACCAGCATAAGTTTGCAGGCAGCTCTCTACTGCAGTGGTGGTCTTAAATGCTGAGGAAGATAACTTTCTCAGAAGTGCTAAAAAGCCGGAGAATTAGATTAGATTGTGGCAGTAATAGTGCACCCACCAACAAGAAACTGAAGAAGGCCACCCACAAGAACATCCCGACGAATGTGAAGTTAATGTTGCTGGGATTACAACCGAAGTCACCTCCCACAAAGGATAGAAAGCGGCGACCAGCCCCACAGAAAACAATAATCCAAAGCCGCCAGCATGCGACATGCATATTCATAGAGCCCAAACACCGGTATCAAATCTTTTACTTAAAACAATGTGCTCTGAAGAAGTCGCGGTCGGTGTCCATTTTCGGAAATGGCGGCACCGTTCCTCTTATCGGACATTATTTCTTCTGCTGAGGTAAACACCGGTTCTGTTCGTTTGTGTCTTTGAGGCAGCAGACCATTTCTCAAGCATTAAGCAACGGAAAAGAATTGCTGAATATGTTTCAATTAAAGATGTCTGCTGCTTATCTTTTTGTCGCTGTGCGGTCGGTCGGCAGAGGAAAACATCAGCGGAGAAAAAAATCGCTTTTTTACAGCTGCTCTAACCACCACAACGTCGATTCAGGCTTACTTTTCAGACAAAAGAGTCGGAATGTAAATGGTGTGCTTTGTCACATAATTCTAAGGGTGGTGACACCGCCCACTGCCGGTGGTAATCCTGTCAGGTTTTATATAAGCTAGATGAGGGAGTGAAGTTGGATTATTATTACAGTGCCTCCACAGTTATGGGTCACTTTTACGCAAATACGTCTATTCTCATGAAATTGAACAATTTTCATTAGCAGTGGTATATTCTGTAACTCACTTGTAACCTTATTTATACGATTAAAATAATTTGAAGTTGAAAATGTCATTAAAAACTATAATTCTGCTCGATGCAATAAGTGAAGTGACCCATAATTGTAGTAATGTTACATTTTGCGGTGCACAACCCAGTCAGACTGAATATCTTATTATCAAGCTTTCACAACAATAAAATAACTTGCGTTATATATTTTGACGATTTAATAGACTAAATGATTTTGTATGCCATAAGTGACCCATAATTGTATCTTTGCTATCCTTTTCTTCCTAACCGATTTACATGTATCAACTGCAGTAAAACTAATTGTTGATCGAAAGTACACATCAGAACACAGAGATAGATGATAAAACATTCGTAGTTGATAATTTTCCGATTTTATATCCATTTTTGAACATTCAGACAACACGTTGACTGACCCATAATTGTAGAGAAACTGTACTTTGATAAATGAGTTGCCATTTATCATTTTAATTTCTTCTGCTTTCTGTTAGAATTGATCTCGAGGTTAAATCGTCATATGCACGAATTTTGGCTGGGTGACATAACGTAAAGGTCAATCGGATAGTAGCTATAACCCTGCACACTAGACGGTTGGCTGCAAAATCTTTGCCAAAAACCAGAAGGTCGAATTCCGCATTTCGAATGTAGCACGTGGATTGTGCCCATTGTGTATTTTACATATTGATAAAACAGCTAGTTAATCAGAGGTTTGATCAAAATTTAGGAACTTGAGGCCCGTTTTCTCCGACTGCGGCCACTGCATAGACCGTTCATTACCCTACCTGAAGCGCAGAAATCTAAGCAGGAACGTAGTGAAAAAAAATTAATCATAAAGAAAGTATCTACCAATATATATTATATATCATATGAAATATGTTATTAAATTATTAAATATTATTGAATATTATTTTATTATTAATTAAATATTTTATTAAAACATGGATCCGGTACACCAAGAATTTCACACAACTGGATTAATCTTCAGTATGAGACAAAAAAAATCACTTGCTCCTCCTACTTTTAATTTTATTTGGATCCATTACAACAAGGCACGAAAATAAGAACGGCAAAGTAAACTATTTATTGGTGTCAAATGAGTGTTATGAGGAATAAATGATTTTTGAAGGACAGTTGGATGAATCTTTATTTTAAATTATCCTCACACAGTTGAAAAGGAGCTGCAGCAAACTACTGATTTATTTGAATACACTTGATTCTTTTTTTAGCACGGGGGAAGCATCCTGTGTCAAAAACGCGTAAAAAAACATGCAATTGTTGCTATTGCTATGTTGCTATTAACAAGAAAACGGGCAAAAAAACATGTGAGACCGAGAAACCGTCCTAAAATAAAACCGTGTTATTTTAAAAAATCGCGCTAATTAACAACCGTGCAGAATAAAACGGTGTTCTCTTAGGAATCGGTGTAAAATACATTCAACCGTAATTTTCCCGAAAAATATGCAAAAAAAAACCGTGAGAAACCGTGCAAAATAAAACCGTGTTTTTTTGAAAAACTATGCAAACAAAAACAACCGTGCTATATCGAGAAACCATGTACAATGAAACCGCGATATTTTGAGAATATGTTTGAAACATAAAATGTAAATATAAGCATAATTTGGATTTCTTTTTTGTAATTTTTTTCTCTAGCGACTTTCCTGTCTTCGTTAAAATTTTTATAATTTATTGTTCTAGATTATATTTTTTCAATTGTACTACGTGTTTTCCATAGCAAATTCACAAAGTAATGCTCATCTTGCTGATTTTTTTTCTGTTTTTTTTTTGTTTTTACATCATTATAATCTTTGTGGAAATGTTTTTCAAGTTATAATTTTTTCTAAAAATATAGAAGATACCTTACAACAAAAATTTTTATTCACTACCAAGTAAGAAAATATATAAATACGTTGAAGGGGATTGATAAAATTTTTTTCTAATAACAATACAATCTATTTTTTTGACGCGCTATTTTAACGGAC